>NC_133666.1:131775163-132069272 GCF_037893015.1 Macrotis lagotis | reverse complement strand
TGGCTTCATGCCACAAGCATTTATTAATTGGCCACTATTTGGAAGTCATTGTGATCCACTAGGGAAGAGAGATAGGGTATTTTAGATATGGAATGTCAGCCATGAGGTTGTCCTGCAAACATGGTGGTCTCATTATGTTAATGTTATGGGTTGCTGTCCTTTATTAAATGGTTCTTTGCAGACCTGATCTGGTCTTGGTCCATCCTTGGTAACATGATTCCCCACAAATTAATGGGAAAGAGGGAATCAGACTAAAAGTCTCTTTTCTTTGCAATTTGTCCAATATAGGTCATTTAGCATTCATTTTTTTCTTGCCATTTTTGTTAACTTTCCAGGAGTTAAAATCATTTCTAATACACGTGCTGATCCCAGGTTATTTTCTCATTCAATTCATCTTAAATTGCTAATCTGTTGCCCATCCATAGCCACCACCCAACCAATACTAAAGGATCTTCTGAAGAAAACTTTTGCCTACAAACACTCAATGAATCTTCATATAAAAGGGGACAAGAGGTCAGCAGGGAACAGGACACTTATTGTAGAGGCTGCATATTGATTATCCCTCTTACTCTTTCCTGGCTAGTGTCACACCAAAACTCATTACACAGACTCCATATTGATTTACTGCAAATGTCAGACACTGGTGAGCTTTGATATAATGAATTGTTTTAGACATTTCATTCAGTCTCTTGAAGTTCCATATTTAGAACTGAATGCCTTTGTCTTTATTAGTCAACCCTACCCTGGGGTCATAGGGAAAAGTATCAGGGAAGTAATGTTTAGAGGGTTGATATGGGATTCCTGGAAAGCAGATGAAGATATGATCAGGTTTTGACAATGTAGCAATCCTTTCCCAGCACCCTATACCCCCCCCCCCCCGTAAAACATTTTTTGAATACAGTATTTTGATTAAAATTGTAAAAAGCCTTTAAGAGGAAAAAACCCAACAATCTGGCTGTGAATTCATAGGCCTGGCAGTTCCCTAAGAACTTGTCACACTAGAAAAAATGTCTAGGCATAAAAGTCAGTTCCCCCACATTATACAAGGGTCCAGGCCAAAACTTCTCCACTGTTTGGTGGCAAGGTGATTGTGTCTTCTAGATATGATTACTTTTAATGTTTATTACATAGGGAAGACACCTGTGTCAACTCTAACCCATTGACAGCTGATTGGGAGGGGTAATGTTTGACATTTTATTTATAGAATGTGGTACCAGAATTGTGTTGCATCTTTTCCCTTGAAAGAGTCTTTGTTTTAGACTTTCTTGATTTTTTTTCCATGACTGAGCTCTATTTAATAAGAAGATTTGACTACTGCCCACATCCTCTGACCCCCCATCCATTGCTATTCCCTTGAAGAATCTTTTTTTTAATGCCCTATTCTTGGTCTTTGACGGGTCAATGGCTACTGGGGTTGCTGACCAGTCAAATAGTGAAACAACTTGGTGGTTAAGTGAATAGAATATTGGCTGTGGAGTAAAGATCATATCCTGCATTAGACATTCAAACTTTGGTCAGGTGACCCCTTTCTGTTTCTGAATTTTTCCATCTATAAAGTGAAGATAATAGTATCACCTACCTTAGATCTATAACCTTAATATTAGTTCTCTACCTAATTATCATTATCATCATCATTTTCCCAAGGAATTTCCAGTGGCACATAAAGAACAGATATTTCTCTAAATTGAAGTTGACTTTCCTTACTGATGAGTAGATTGGAAGCTAACTGTGTCTATGGACCATCTATTTTGACCAAATTATGAACCAATATATCTAAGAGCTAAATTGACTTATCCCAGGTTACACATCTCAGTGACTAGAGTTGGTCCTCAGTTTTCTCTAATTACAATAAATGAAAGTTTTTGATTATATGATTTCTGCATCCCAGTCTTCTTAGTCTTTATTTTCCCTCATACACTCTGATCTACCTAGCTATCTCTTCTGGTCTACCTTTGCTTCCTTGAATATGACATTTCATCTCCCATGTCTGAGATGGATACTTTGCATTGGCTATGTCCCAAGTTTGGTCTGGTCCTTCTACTTTGTCTTTAATTTTGGCCATCTTGACGACTTGGCACATTCTATTTTCATTTAGGAATTTTTCTTATTCCCTCTACCTGCTAATATCTTCCTTTTTCAGATTACCTTTCTAAATCAGGACTGTCCAAAATCACAGCACAATTTCATGTAGCCCACCTGTGGGTTTATTAAATGCTTTAGTAAACATTAACTGAGCTACCACAGCTCTCACTAAAATGGCAAACCAAATTATGTTGTCTATTTGTTTCAGTAAAAACTTTGAAAAGTGTTCTAAATAGTTTGTAATCATAATGGCAGCTAGGTGATACAGTGAAGGTAGTGTCAGGCCGAATGTCAGGACTCAGACATTGCTGTGAGAACCTTCCCTCGTTTTCCTAATCTGTAAAGTGAGCTGGAGGAAGAAATGGCAAGTCACTTTGCCGAGATAACTCCAAAAGGGATCATGAAGAATCTGAAATGACTCAAATGATTGTTGAAGAACAAGAAGTTTAATCATATCTTTCACAGTTACTTATTTGTTATATCCATACATTACAATATGAATTCTTTAAGGGAAGGGACAGATTTTTGCTTTTATTCCCATCCTTAGTACAGGGCCTGAAGCACTTAAGTGCCTGTTGGCTTATTTACAGATTTATATTGACAATGTCTATCCCCTCTTCTCCCTAATTCTTCCAAATAGGGAGCAGTTCTTGATAGAATGAACTGAGTTTTGGAAGCTTCTGATGTCCATATACCTGCTGTTTCACCCTAGGCATTTGTTACTGGGGGTAGCAGGTAGCCTGAGAATATTCTCCTTAATTGTTGTAAAGATAATACTGGTGGGCAAGTGTGGTCATTGGTATCTAAAAACAGTCTGTAACACTCCTTCCCATATAACCTTGTTCCTCTGACCGTAGTTCAACTAGCTCAGCTAAGAGTGACTCCAAGGGTAGGAGTTAAAATAACTGAGTGGGAAGGGAGTGAAGAAGCCTAGTTAGCTGATGGTAGGCTAGAATTTCAGATCTGTTAAAAGAACTACTTATAATAATCTAGTCTAATGTTTTTCCTACCCCAAATTCTTCCATTTTACAGATGGGAACCAAAAGAGAGAACTGATTTCCCTATATTCTTTGTAACACAATTAGACAATCCAAATCTAGGATTACAATTCAGGTCTCCTGGCTCCTAGTTCAGTGTGGTTTCTATCCCATAACCACCCTATTAGCACAAAAGAAATGAATAATCTTTAGTTAATTCCTATCCCTCAACTACCATCACCCTTATTTATTTTAAGGCAATCAAGTTTAAATGACTTGCCCAGTTAGTACCTGAGACCAGATTCTACAACCTAGTAAACTGCCACCTAGGTGCCTTTTTCACTCTTATTTCTGTCTATAATCCACTTTCCTCTGAAATTGGAATCATAGATTTAGAGTTGAAAGGGACAGCTGATGACAACCCTTGATTTTTATAGAAAATTTGGAGCCCACAGTTAAATGGTTTGTCCCATGTGGTATAGTTAGTGCCAGCAGTTGTAGAATTTGAGCCAGGTCTTCTGACTTCAAAGCCAGCACTATGCTACCTCACTATGTGGGCTCCTTTCTGTGGCATATTCTAGTCTTATTGGAAAAGCTGAGTCTTGCGTCTAGGGAACATTAACTATTAATTATGTTTTTTAAAAAAGCAAGCCTTGTTCACTGTAAACATGCCTTGCTTTAGTTTGTACCTGAAAATAAGTGAATGAAAAAATGTTTATTAAATTCTTTATTAAATGTCTCAAGCACTGTGATGAGGACATCAACAGAAAAATAAATACACATTCCCTGATCTTGAGAAATTTATATATTTCTAATGGAAGACTATAGAAATTTGGGTTTGTAAAGTGACTGGGACAGTGAGCCATTGAGTGGTAGATTGGCTATACTCTTTCCAGTAATAGTGCTTGTTCTGGAATTTGAAAGAAGGGGATTTTGTGCAGAGAGTATTTGCTTAAAGAAGGGCATCTGACTAATGAATTATCCTGGAGTGTAAGGGGAAACCTTGTTCTGAGACACATCCTGACTAATGAGTCTCAGAACAAGAGTCCTGAGCTAAGAACAGACTTAGGGCCTTCAAATTGTGGTCTCTGGTCCAAAGATGAAATGCTAGGATACCTATTGAGAAGATCCTTAAATTTTTTTATTGAAATCCATTCAGAATTACATATAGCTAGTGTTATATAGAGCTATGGATCTTTATTAGTGTTATTCAGCAATCATGAAGCCAGTAGACACAAAAAGTACAGTAGAGCATTTGTAGAAGAGGAATGTTTAGATGAAAATTTATAAATTATATAAATATATAAATTAATGAGCCTGCTGACCATCTGTCTCTGTGAAGTCCTTGTGACCCTTTAAGTATATATTCAACTTGAATGTATTACTAAGCTTGGCAATTAAAGTTAAAGAATTGGAATTAAGGATCAAGTGATTATATATTTAGAAGTTTTGGCTCTAAGAATTTTTGGCTCCAAGCAAAGGAAGAGTTTTTTTTTTTTTTTTTAATTTTCCCCAGTATCTATGCTCCTTACCCTTCCAAAGACCAGTTCATAACAAATTTGCGGTTGTTTTACTATCAGTTCCAAAGTTGAAAACCAATGAAATGTTTGATGGGATCCTTGTATTAGAATTAATCTGAAGAGATTTTGCTGAGCAAGTTCATTTCAATGCCATCATTATGAGGAAAGCATAGGTAGGAGTGTGTGGGAGTGTGGTAGTAAATGGTTATTGAGTATGTGTATTGAATGGAGGAATGAATTTTTGAACATCATATGCAGATTAGTATTTTGAAAACTTTTTAGAAGAGATCTTAGAGAAAGTGTGAGCCTGAATATGAAAGGGAGTTTTTTTGAATTATAAAGTTTTTTTTTTTTTTTTTTTAGGTTTTTTTTTTTTTGCAAGGCAAATGGGGTTAAGTGGCTTGCCCAAAGCCACATAGCTAGGTAATTATTAAGTGTCTGAGACTGGATTTGAACCCAGGTACTCCTGACTCCAAGGCCAGTGCTTTATCCACTACGCCACCTAGTTTTTTTAAATTTGTTTTTATATTTGAGTTTTACAATTTTCCCCCCAATCTTGCTCTCCCCCCCCCCCCCCACGGAAAGCACTCTGTCATTCCTGATTGTTGCACTGATGGAATGAGCAAGTCCTTCGAGGTTGATCATCACCCCCATGTTGCTGTTAGGGTGTACAGTGTTTTTCTGGTTCTGCTCATCTCACTCAACATCAGTTCATGCAAATCCCTCCAGGCTTCCCTGAAATCCTGTCCCTCCTGGTTTCTAATAGAATAATAGTGTTCCATGACATACATATACCACAGTTTGCTAAGCCATTCCCCAAATGAAGGACATTTACTTGATTTCCAATTCTTTGCCACCATGAACAGGGCTGCTATAAATATTTTTGTAAAAGTAATGTTTTTACCCTTTTTCATCATTTCTTCAGGGTATAAACACAGTAGTGGTATTGCTGGGTCAAAGGGTATGCACATTTTTGTTGCCCTTTGGGCATAGTTCTGAATTATAAAGATTTTATTTATTTTGAGTTTTAGAATTTTTCCCTTAATCTTACTTCCCTCCTTCTACCCCCCCACAGAAAGCAATTTGCCAGTCTTTACATTGTTTCTATGGTATACATTGATCCAAATTGAATGTGATGAGTATAAGAAATAGCAAGATCAGACAATAAGGTATCAGTTTTTTTTTCCCTAAATTAAAGGTAATAGTCCTTTGTCTTTGTTCAAATGCCACAGTTCTTTCTCTGGATACAGATGGTATTCTCCATCACAGACAGCCCAAAATTATCCTTGATTGTTGCACTGATGGAATGTTCATTGAGGTTGATCATCACCCCCATGTTGCTGTTAGAGTGTAAAAAGTTTTTCTGGCTCTGCTCATCTTACTCAGTATCAGTTCATGCAAATCTCTCCAAGCTTCTCTGAATTCCCATCCAACTGAAGGACATTTACTCTTTGTCAGCAAAACAGGGGTTGCTATGAATATTTTTGATGTTTTTGCTGAAAGGGACTTTTTTAAACCAAAGTCACATAACTTGATTCAAGGCGGAACTGGCTTTACAACTGCACTGTTCCTGATTGCTATTGGAGGAGGAATCCTCTCCCTGCGTTACCTCTTAGAGTTGGTGGTAGTCTTCACTGAGCAGTTCCAATATCAGTTTAATAATCAAGTCAGTTTTTGGAATAAACGTTGAGAAATCTAAAGACAGATGAGATTAAACCTAAAGACAGATGGGATTATCAAATATCACTCAATAATACGGAACTTCTTGAATAAAGAGGGGACATGTATTAAGCATAGAATTCTTCCTGTCAGTTGACACCAGTGTTCCCTTTGGAGAACTTTTGATTTAAGGACCCAGAAATTTAATTTTGGATGTTGCTAAATAAGATTCAAGGATGTGAACCAGGTATGCAAAAATACAACAAAATTCTACAATTTGTGATCTTCTAGTGTCCAAACCTTTTGCTTTTGCTTTATAAGTAAGGAAACTGAATTTCACTGGTGAAGTGATTTGTTCTTGGGGTCAGTAGGACAGTTACCCTCATTGGAGGTGTGGAAGAAAGGACAGCAAAAAAGGAGAATATGGGTTAGTAATGATAATGAGATCTAGAAAATCATTTAGACTTGAATTTAGCATGGTTTCTTCAACCCTATGGAGTCCGGGGTTGAAGAATATTTTTCAGAGATATCAGAGAATAGATCTGAGCTGCTCCAACTTGGAAAATTCAAGAGGTTTCAAATCCTGTTAGGTGGAGGAAGAATTTTAAAACATTCATTTTTGCTTAGATCAATGTGTTGTCATGTGGGTTTCTAGCATAAACAAATATCAAATATCAAGTATTGGGATTTTTGTTCTGTTTTTAAATGGGATAAGAATTTTATTTCTTAGAACAGAGGGTAGGAGGAAGAACATTAAACCATACGTGAAAATGTGTTGGTAGATATTAACTTTGAAAATTACATAGCAATAATCTTTATGATCTATTGTATTTTTATTTTTTTGTGTGATGTTTCCCAATTACGTTCTAGTGGTTTTGGCTGAGTTGTCCATTATCCTGGATGCTTTTTTTTTTTGCTAGGCAATGGGGTTAAGTGGCTTGCCTAAGGTCACACAGCCAGGTAATTATTAAGTGTCTGAGACCGACCGGATTTGAACCCAGATACTCCAGGGCCGGTGCATTATCCACTATGCCACCTAGCTGCCCCATCCTGGATGCTTTTATAAGAAAGACTGTTGCTGTTTTAACCACTGGTCTTAAGACCAGGTTATTCTGGGTACAGTTGTAAAAGTATGGTAAATCTACTGACCCATTCATTTAAAAATTTTGACCATCAGAAAGAACTTCAGGTTGTGTGTGTGTGTGTGTGTGTGGAATCAAATGCTCAGCAAAGTGATAGAAACATTGCTTTGACCCATTACACTTAAAGCTAAGTATTCTTCAGTGACCCAGCCAATTCTAAATCTTTTCATATATAAATCTGACAGCCTTGGAAAATGTCTGTAACCTGCACACTGTTGCTTCTCAGTCTTGAGTGTAGCAATGTTTTCAAGGCAAAAGATGGTCATGTTGATGAAAATGGCTGTGATAGAGGGTGAGTTTGATCCCTGAAGTCTCTTTGACAGGTTCAGTAAGTAAATTTGGGAAAATGTGTTCATAATTGAATGGAGTATGGTGCCTGAGCCTTGTGTTTGAGAAGGAAAAGGGAAAAAAAAACCACACAATGACAGGAATATTAGGCATTCACAGAACCAGCAGTAGAAAATAAATATTTACTCTTTGGAAACTTTTAAATTCTGATCAGAGAGGAAAATCACCCTTTTTTTGCTTCATTAGTTGTTGCTATTTTTTAATACTCAGCCACTGTTTTGTTTTAAAATTTATTTTTATTGATCTCTTTTGCTTTTATATCTTATCTCTTATGAAAAGTGATCCATTGGCAATAAATACCAACTTTCCCAAGATGTATGTAGTATTTCTCAGTTGGGACTGAGGTACATTCCAGAGTTTCATTATTTTTCCTTTCTCTTTACAATGTAGGTATAATGTATATATTTTTCCTACTTCTGCTTATTTACAGTGTAGTCACTCTGTATATTGTAGTTACTGTCTTTTCTGCTTATTTTACAATTTTTTCTACAATGTAATCATTGTGTATATTATAATCACTATTATTTTGCTTATATTGTATTGTAGAAATTGTTTATTGTAATCACTGTATAATCTGCTTACTCCTGCATCAGTTTATGCAGTTCGTTTTATGCTACTCTGAATTCTTGATCTTCATCCTGGGCAATGTTTCATACATTCATGTATCAAACTACAAAATTGGAGTTGATTATTGTGATAATTTTTGTTTATTTGGAATATGGCTGATGTGACAAACATCCTGTTGCTTAGCATCTTTCTCTGTCTTTTCCTAGTCATTCTTTCAGGATATAGAGAAAAGGAACATGGACACAGATGGAAGGGACCCTTGAGGCTAGGAATGTCCTGGAGCTACTTTTATTTGACTAGTGGATTGTTAAATTTTCAGTGTAGAGATTTTATACCTCAAATTGGTGCATGCTACAGAGAAATTAGGGCTTTATGATTTTGTTGATTGTCTAGAGTTAAGAAAGTGATAAAGTAATTAACAATGTAATTAAAACTTAAAAGGGTGTTCTGCCCAGTTTTTGGTTTTTTTTTAAGCAGAGAAGTTAGCTATTAAACATTTAGTAGAACATACTGATCTAGTCCAACTTTCTCATTTTTAAGTCTCAGAAAATGATTTTGTCTAAGGGCACACAGATAGTGGCAAAATGAAATTCTGACTCTAAATCCCATTTTCTTTCCACTATACCACTCTCATTTGGGGTTAAAACAGGGTTGTTAGTATAGAAAATATAGGTAGTAATTGCTCTGGAGTGGGTAGTTGAAAAGAAAAGATGACCTAATAAGATAGGATATTCTTTCTTACTGCAGTTTCCCCAATTAGACCGAAATCTTTGAGTAAAGACTGGTTAGTTTTTGTCTTTCTTTGTAGGTAGCACAGTGCCTGTAACATCATGTTCAGTCATGTCCAATGCTTGTGATCTCATTTGGGTTTTCTTAGCATAGATACTAGAATGATTTGCCATTTTTATTCTTCACTCATATCTAACATGACTTAAGTAAACTATTGTGTGTCTGAGGCCAGATTTGAACTGAAGATAAGTTTTCTTGAGTCACAAATTCAGCACTCCTTCTACACCTTGGCACATAATAGGAACCTAATGCTAATTAATTTTCCTTTTCCCTGGACATGATGTTCATGCAAGGCCATGCTGACCACAATGTAGCAGTAAAAGATACGCAAGTTTCTTGCCATGCCCCGGCTTCCCTACTTTCTTTTGGGCCCAGGCTTCATAGTCAGGTCTCTGGTTTGAAGGATGATTAGTGAGAAGTTGCAAAGATCATTTGGGTAGCTTTCAAATGAGAATACAGCACAAATATGGAGCAAGAGAATAACCTTATTGAAGGTTAAGGGTAGCGTGCCTTAAAAGTCCTTTGTACTTTCCCTGAGTGAATGATTAGTTTGGCATGTATATGTTTACCTCAAGGACATGATGATGTTACAGTGAAATGTTTTAGGTAAAATCTGACAGGTCTTGCTGACAGATTGACTATGGAGGGTTGAGGGTTGAGACACCTAGGTTATGAAGCTGGGGCATTGGGAGTATGGTAGTAACTTTTATGGTAATAGGGAAGTTAAGAAGAGGGGAGGGTTCGTGGGGAATGATTATGCATTTAATTTGGGGTAAAATATTTGGGGATGGATCATTCAGTTTAAGATCTAATTTTTTCTGTTTCTGCTCCTCATTTTATAAAGGTATTCAAGTTTGGAATGAGCATACACTTGAGGAACAGGAGATAGGTCTTGCTGGAGGAATTTTTCTTATACTACTACAAAAGGGCTCTCCAGTTGGTCTGTCTAGTCAGGGATTCATAGGTTTTTCTTTAATGTTACAAACCCTCCTGGAACCTCTTGGGACAATAGGTTATGAACCTGTGTATAATGGGAAATATGGTTAGTATAGCATAAGAATGAGATCCAGTAGAACGCCTAGAATATCATACCAAGGGCATTCAGCACCCTATCTGTTTTATGTGAAAGATAATAATCTTACAGATGGCTTGGAATTACCCTTGAATGAGGAAATGCTATGCCTGATAGCAAGTGCTCTGCACCAGTTCATTTAGCCCCATCTTGGTACCTGGTTTTCCCAACCTGGGAATGTGACTGTTGTAGGATCCTATTCAACATTGAACCTAGATAAGTGGACTCTGGTTAAAAACCCAAGAGATTAAGATGGCTGCACTGTTTGGCATTTGACCCACAGTCTAATGTGCCAATAGGATTTTTATCCCATAGTTTCCCAAAGTCTTCCACTGGAATTTTTTTGTACCTTTTTGGGTAAGAAAATAATTTTATTTTAGCACTGTCCTTGAAGGGTAATAGGAATCCTAAAAGTTTTATTTCCATTTTCAGCTGCCACTTGGGGCCAATTAAACTGATTGATTCATTCAAATCCTTCCATGGAATTGTCTAATTTAGTGATAGAGAGTCTCAGTTTGGGGTCAGCATTAACTCAATATGCCATAAATGTAGATCTTAGAACCAAGGCCCTGTCTGTTCTTGGATGCTTTGATCCTCTTGGGAACTGATTTCATCAGGCTGTGATTATGTGCCAGGGTCTTTGGCCTAAATTTCTGAAAATGAGCTGGAGGGGAATGTTGGGAAAATTGAAATTCCAGGTTTTTTTTCTGTGTAGGTTGTTAATGTATTTGGCCAGGTCAACAAACCCTAATGTAGTAATTGTTTTCATTGACTGACTCATTTAAATAAACATAATGTGGCATGATATGCAAATAACAGAAATGTCTAATGTATTTGTGGGAAATACCTTCAAAAAGATGCTTTTCCTCCATTTTGCTGGTTTCCCCTGCTATTAACAGCAAAATGTTTTCTGTTGCATGTTGCTTTTTATTAAAGCACATATATGGAAACTAAACTTTATCATGATGATAATATTTTTTATTTTTTGGTTTTGATTTTTTTCATCAAAGTTGTGTCTTCTTTGGAAGTTTCAGAGGATATTCTGATTGGATTCCATTCAGAGCTGGATAAAACTGGTACTTTAGGAGAGCTGGGCTCCAATTGATGTTTTATGACCAGTTCTGCAATCTTACTGAAAAACTGACTAAAATTTTAGAGTTCATCCTTTTTCAATATGCGATTGTTGAAAACTAAAGCATCAATGTGGGTCTCACTGGTAATTGCCATTATTTTGCAGGTGGCAAAAGTGGAATATGTTAGGAAAAAACCAAAATTAAAAGAAGTTTTGGTGAGGTTAGAAGAACATTTGGAGTGCACCTGTATGTCATCCAATTCTAATTCAGATTATCGAGAAGAAGAAACTGGTAAGTGGTCATCCTATTCCTGGGTGTAGGGGTTTCTGTGTGTGTGTGTGTATGTGGGGGGATAGGTAATGGAATACCTTAGAATACCAAGTGGTGAATGATGGAATTAAGGGTGGCATATGCCACCTATATTTTAACATAAAGATGAAAAAATTCATGAATAATTTTTAATTGAATATTATTTGTAATGAAACCTGAGTGTGTGGCAGTAGAGTTAGGGTTTGGGGAGGATATGGTATTAATCAAGGTACAGGTAAAGATTTGACTAAAACATGAATGAAGTGGAAAGAGATTTTTTTCTTTTAAGAAGTTAGTTTTTCAGGATAGTAGGACAAGAATGAAAGGGTATTTCTTCAGGTTCCCAACCTCAGTCAGCTAAAAATCTAGGTTTTTGTTGTCTTTGCTTATAAAGTAGCATGATTTTATAATATACTTCTAAAGTTGTGTTTTACAAAATACAAGGAAGTACTCTACTGCAAAAGATTATCAAGTTTTCTTTCAGAAAGTATTAATTACTAAAGTTTTCAAGCACACAGCCTTCCCTTTAGGGCCTTTCACCCTCCTTGCCCTTATGTTAACAGGAAGGCCTAGGGAAACAGGTAAAAAACGGAAAAGAAAAAAGTTAAAACCAACCTAAGGCCCACTGGAGCTATTTGATAATCAGGTAGGAATGAAAAATTGGATACACTGTAATCCCACAATGGATAACTCAATCAAACTCTATATCACACCAACTGAATCACTCTTCCAATCTTGACACTTGCTACCTGAAAGCTGCAAAGAGATTAGATATGATTGGCTCTAATCATTCTACCTTGCTGGTGTTTTCCCATCCCTTGACTTTTTGCCTTTCTTGCCTTGTAAAGGCTCTAATTACTACTTGAGCTTCTGTGATCTGGAGTATTATTCTTCTGGCTTTTGTTTTCTCTGTTTTATGATTTGGAGGGTCAAACCAACCTTTAACAATGCATGAATGGACCTCAAGAATGAAAATGGTTTTTTGTTTCAAAGGATTGGGCTATATGAAATTTGAATGTCTGGGAAAATCTCAACCCACTTTTACCAATTTAGAAAAAGAGCCCATGGATTTAATACCCTAAATCATAGAATCCTAGAGAAAGAAAGGAGCTTGAAATTTTTTACATCCCCCTCTCTCTTCCCCATGGCAGATGATTCATGATTCCTCCTTCACAATGGTAGTCTGGTTGAAGATAACTAGACATGTCTCTTTTTATGAGAATCTTAGACTTCTATAATTTTAAAACATGGAGTTGGGGAGGAAATGAGAAGCCTATCAAATCAAGGAGCTTTTGAAACCTGAGAAGCAGGATAGTGTCTTCATAATTCCTGAGTTATAGTATCTTAAAATTTCAAGAGACTTTGGAGATCATGCCAGTTTCACTACCATAAAAGACAGTTGGACCAAGTAAAATGGCTGCCATGGTGAAAGTTAATATGGAGATAAGAGTTAGAAATCTGGCCTCAAGACACTTTAAAATTACCTAGCTGTGTGACATTGAGCAAGTCACTTAATCCTACTGCCTTGTTAAAAAAAAAAAAGATAAGAGTTGGGATGTGAGTCCAGATCTCCTTATTCTGACTCTAGAATTTTTTTTTAACTAATTTGAAAATGATTTGGGTTTCATTCATAGGTCTCTAAAGTCACTAAATTCTATTAACCAACTTTCTGTGCTATTTTAATTTTTAATAGAATTGGTTTTTGATTGGTTGGTGATGTTGAAATAAAAAGATAACAAATAAGTAATGATTCTTTTGATCCCAAAGTTATTTTATCCTTTTTTCCCCCCCCAACAGATGTGAGGTGAAAATAAGCTAGAAAACCTTCTCTGGGACACGGATGTACATGGTTTGTTACATTCCTGAACCTTCTATGTATGGTGCTTCATTGACAGTATACTCTACTTGTTCTCCTCTGTGAAAAACTGTCTGAAAGAACACTTGATGAGAACAAAGAGACAATGTACATTTGTTTAATGTGACATCAAAGCAAGTATTGTAGCACTCGGTGAAACAATAAGAAGCTTCCTTGTCCAAAAAAAAGAGAAAAAAATCTATACAAAAACCCATACAAAAAAATAAAAAGGTTGACTGAATGGATGAGACCCAAAAGTTCTACAAAAATGTGACAAAAATCTAAATGAACAATGGATTTCTGTCAAGAGTGGTTAAAGGTGCTTTTTGTCAAGAAATAGGCCTGTTTTCTTGATGAAGATGATGGACACTGATGGACTACAGGCACACACACAAAAAGAAAACAACAACAACCAGGAATGTATCCAATGCCACGTGAACACTATAGACACAATACATCCTCGCTCCATAGTGTTTTAAGTCTATACAAGAACCTTTTTGAGAGCCTTAAGTGGATTTTTTTTACACCATAAAGTGATTATTAAGCTTTTCTTTTTATTCTTTGCCTAGCTTATTTTTTTTTAAATCTCTTGGACTCCATTTACCAATAACACATGAAAAAGGCTGCTGTAACAGTAAGGCAGGCAGTATGATGGTATTTCTCCTAGCAGGATGCAAACTAATGAGATATATTAAAATAAACATGGTATACCTACCTATGCATAATTTTCTAAATGTTTCTGGGTTTATATTTTTTCCTTCCTCTCCCTCCCCTTTTAATTTAAGACATTTCAGTAAAATAATGTGCGTAAACCAATCATAGAAACATCCATGCCAAATCCTCCCTTCTAGGCTTTTGTCAGTTGGTGACTAGTCAGTGATATCTGTGTTAGCAATTTGCCATTCTTTTTACAATATATAAGATAGAAAGTTAATTTTGTTTGGCTGGGTGAAAATGTACAACTTCTTGTATCTGTATTGTACAATGTTGTCACAGCAGAAAAGTGGACCTGCTGCCAATATTTGAACAGAACTTTAAAATTCTTTATTTTTGGTAAGATGTTATGCTTTGCGTGTATTCAACAGAAAATGTGTTTTTTGTAAAGGTGAAGTTTGTATTTTTATCTAAAATTAACAGTTTTATATACCTGAGAAATCCTGCTATGTTTTCTTGAAACCATTCCCCTTTCCCTTCTCCCCAAGTCCCCAAACCTCATCACAACAAAACAAAAACTCCACCTCCAAAGGAATTCAACCTCCCCCCCAACATTTTATGATCATATTTTTCTAGTAGAATAGCCCCACCAACTTGAAATTCTGTCTCAAACCCAGCTTGCCTTGCAGTAGAAGACTGGTTGAGATGTATAAACTTCCTTTCATTCACCAATGGCCCCCAGGATTCCACTGAGTCCTCTATGGAGGGTTCAGCTGAACCCAGTTGGCTTCAGGACCCACCTACTGCTTTGAAAATTAAAGAGGATGTGGTCATATTTAAAATTCCTGAATCATTGGTCAGTTCAATTTGATGAAAGAAATTGACCAAACTGTTCATTTATTGTCACACAGACCAAACATTTGGTTAGTTTACTGAGACTCATGTCTATCTGATGCCAAAAGCCATTGGGAGGGAAAGTGAAAACTTTAGTCAGAGGGGTTATTTGGCTGAATTTAACTTAAAAGGACAAAAAAAGCCACCATGTTTGAGTCAGGTTTACTTGGAGGTTATAGGCAAAAACCTGATATTATTTTTGATTTTTATTTGGCTTTTGGCCTTGGGTAGACATAGTTAACTATTTTTTGTACCCTGGTAGCTGGTTTGGTTGCCTAATTTCTTCCCTCATACCTCAAAGTAGGTTTAAGTCATGTGGCCATTTTTTTTTTCATTTTGTTTATCACATTTCACATGAAATGTCTCCTAAGAGATGAAACCTTTCTCTCTTGTATGTGTTAGTGAAGTAAAGGGTTTTTGTTTTTATTTTTGTTTTTAAAAGAGGAACTTATAAAGTAGCATGTCTTTATGATAAGGCTTTCAGCCTGATGGAATGCCTCTGAATGTGAATGAACTCTGAAGCTTTGAGATGTAAACACTAAGATTGGATAGGATGGGGAAGTGGGGTGGGGAGAGCTGAGGCAAACCAACATTTGTAGCCTTTCAAATTTTGGGGAAAAGATTGAACCTATTGCCTTCTGGCATGATCACATTTCAAGCAATTTTGGGAACAGGCTGAAATTGGTAGCATGACGTCAGATTTCAGCCTTGCCCAGATGCCAGTCAAATGACCAGAGGGATGTACTCTTCTAGAGAGTGGAAACCTGAGTTCTGTCAGTCACCTGTGCTTACTCTCAGCTGGGTACCATTCACAATGCTATGCCCATGAATGTATATGTCTAAAGTTTTTTTTAAATGTGTAAAAGTGTAATTTATATATTTATGTTTCAGTGAGATGCCAATAATATTGCTCATCTCTTTTTTTGCAAGCTATCTAATGAAAGAATTCATTTACCCATTAAAATCATGTAGCTGAAAAAGCATGGCGTGCTCTCCTCATAGGTTTTTGGGAAAAATGTTAAACAGAAAGGTGCTGAAGTGAACCAGGGATCCACTTTGTGGGGACACCCTGTGGTTCCTTTGCTGTGGTAGGGACTTGGCTAACCTCCATGGTATATTTAGTTCTCAGAAAAAAATGCAACCCAAGACAGACATTTGACTGGTGCCGCCATAAAGACTGTCATGTTTTCAAAGGGAAGAGAACTATAGACTGAATGAAGGGTCCTGTGGTATCCCTTTCAATGACAGAGTTGGAGTCGGTGGTTAATTTCATGACTGGCTCTTACAAGGAATTAGGGGATATGGTCTTTGTGTCCGAGCCCTGTGGTCCTGTGGTTGACATAAGCAAACATTGACCAGTCTTTGAATTGGCTACATGGATGATGACTTAAAAAAAATTCGGTGTCACTGATGCTCTTGCTACTTCCTTTTGTTAGGGTTTTTGTCTGCATTCCCAGCATTCCTTTCTAACAGATCATCCCTTTGCAGATAGACTTGCCTGTTTTAAACCAAGGGAGAGGTGGCAAGTAAAAAATAGCCTTAGGTCTTGGAAGAACTCTGCCAGCCTAGGATAAACATAAGGGTAACCAATTTTTGAGAGAAAGGAAGCAGAGGCAATTGAATAGACAGGGCTGAAACTGATAACTTGAACTTTCTCTAAGGGTTATTTCTGATCATAGGCTATTTAACTGGAAGAAATCTTTCTGAGAGGATGGGACTGAATCATAAGAGTCAACTTAGGATATGTATTGACTTTTATAACCTCACATTCATGTTATCTATTTTCTATTGTATTTTGATTATTTTGTTAAATACTTTCAGCAGATCTTTTTTAATGCTTACAAAGCACTTCAGTAATATCAATTGATCCTCAACACTGTGAGGTTTTTCTTATTTTGTAGGTGAAGAATAGAAGTTGCACCTTTCCCAGGGTTAACTTGGTCTCAGATTCATAGCTTGGTCACAAAGGTTGGGTCCATTAAATGATCCTTTCAGCTTTAACACTTTTCTAGTCTTTTCAAATGAAACAAACCACTAAACTTATAGATTTAAATATGTGTGTGTGTGTGTGTGTGTGTGTGTGTGTGTGTGTACATCATCACTTCTTCAAATTCCATCCCTTCCATCATACTGGCATTATTTCAATTTCAATGTCTTAGGTTCATAGCTTTATAGGTGGAAAGGGTTCTAGAGGTCATTTATCACAACTTCTGAGTTCTATAAATTAGTTTCAGAAAAGGTCAGAGATTTGCTTAAAGTTAAGAAAATATTTAAAAGTGGAATTGAGATTTGAACTGTGTTCGTTGACCCCCATGACATTTCTTCAACATTCCATTTCTTCCCTTTTATTGTGGTGCTGGGAGTCATATGTATGTACAAGACACTCTTAAATGATGTGGATAAAATGAAGCATAAGATGAATACTTCCTTCTAGCTTAAAATTTAACCATCTTTCTACCAATTCATGCCAAAAGCAGCATATAATTGAATTCTTATAGAAACCAATGAGTGGTCTCAGATTCCTAGGGATCCCCTAAGATCTCTTCCGTGGATAGATAAGGTAAAAATGTTTTCATTATAAATTTTAATTTCTAAAATGACAGAGAAATATAAATATTTAATATATAAAGGAATCTGCAATTACTGTTTACTTGTCAGAAGAACAGAGTTAGAAATGAGACAAGTTTATCCATAATAGATTTTTCAGACTAGGGGTTCTTCCAAGATCATTTCCAAGACCCCTTTGCCAGTTTGATAGCCTATGGACCCCTCAATGTTTTTAAATGAACAAAATAACAATTATTAAGAAAGTCAATTATGTTGAAATATACTTAGCAAAATGCTTAAAACATACTCATGGACCTCAAATAAAGAAACCCTGATCTAAATGATGAAGAGCAAATAGGACAATCTACATGGGAGGAAAGTCATTAAGAGATGGTTAAAATGATGGGATATCGGGTTGGTAGTAGAGGGATTGAAAGGTTTAGAATTTTTGGCACTGTGAAAGTCTTGAGGGTTTTGTTTTTGTTTTTCCTGGCTTGTGAACATGCTGAGTGCCATTTTAGGAAAATTAATTTGGTAGTGATGAACAGGAAGGATGGAAACTTGGGAATCAGACAAAAATCCAAAAGGTCAATACATCATACAAGTGTTTAGGGCCTCTCTTCGGCAAAAATTAGAGTGAAAGGAGAGGGATAGCTAGGTAGTATGGATAGAACATTGGCCCTGTAATGAGGACATGAATTCAAATCCAACTTCAGAAATTCACTAGCTGTGTAACATTGGATAAGGCACATAATTCTGATTGCTATCTAAAACAGAAAGCTTTGAAAGGGTAGAATAGGTAGGAGACATTTGGTCTGGACCTGTGGTTTTACTGGTGAGAACTCAGTGTGGAATCTCCCTTCTGTCTATGTAGTTATACCTTAATGGTTTTAGAGTAACCTAGGGATGGTTAGAAGGTAAGTGAATTTATAGAATCATAAATTGAAACCTGGAAGACACCTAAGAGGCCATTTGGGTCACCTTATTTTTCAGTTGAGGAAAGTGAGGTGGAAAGATTAATGACTTGTCCAACCTTATGAAGATATTAAATGATGGAGTGAGGTTTTGAACCCAAGGTTTCTGAATTCAGAATCATTGTTCTTTCCACTGTACAGTTAGCTGATTACACAGACAGGATGAGTTGAGCAGGACTTGAACCTGTGTCTTAACTTTAAGCCTGGATCTCTATTATGTTATATTATTATTATCTCTATTATAGATCACTTACTTTATTATCTTTCCTCTTGCAAGAGACATTCTGAAAAAAACAAAAGGCAAAACATGGTGACCTAAAATGCATTCTAACTGAGATTGTTGAGTGGTTTCAGTTTTGTCCAAATCTGTGAACCTATTTGAGATTTTCACTAGAGTGATTTGTCATTTCATTCTCCAGCTCAATTTACAGATGAGGAAACTGAGCCAATCAGGTTAGTTGATTTGCCTTAAGAGGTCACACAGATAATGTTTGAAATCAGATTTTTTTTTCTTTTTTAGTTTTTTTAGGCAATGGGTTTAAGTGGCTTGCCCAAGGCCACACAGCTAGGTAATTATTAAGTGTCTGAGGCTGGATTTGAACTCAGGTCTGCCTGACTCCAGAACCAATGCTCTATCCACTGCTCCACCTAGCTGCCCCTTGAAATCAGATTTGAACTAAGATTCTCCTGACTTCAGTCAGGAGCTAGTGCTCTATTCATTATAACTGAGAAGGAGCAGTCAAAAATAACTCAGGTTTTGTGTCTGGGTGACTGGGAAATGATTGTGCTTTACACAGGAATTTAGAACCTAGGACAAGAAACTGGTTTCAAGCAGAAAGGGGACTTTCATTTTAGATATGCTGCATTTTAGATGAAGACAGTATATTTATGTGGAAAAGGGATTCGGGCAGCTAGGTCGTACAGTGGATAGAGCATTGGTTCTGGAGTCAGGCAGACCTGAGTTCAAATCCAGCCTCAGAAACTTAATTACCTAGTTGTGTGACCTTGAGCAAGTCACTTAATTCCATTGCCATAAATAAAATTTAAAAGAGAGAGAGAGAGAGAGAGAGAGAGAGAGAGACATGAGGATTGGAAGCATGATTTTAGCTCTTTTCTGTTTGTGATTCCCAGAAAAGGTGGATGAGATTGTATCTGCTCATTATTTAATTTACAAGTAAAAGTAAAATTTTAGCATTCTGGGATCAAAGATCATGATGATGTAACATATGTGTATATGTGCATGTATATAATTATCTAGCTCTATCTAGAATATGAATATGTATGAAGAGCAGTTTGACATAGTGGACAGAGAACTGGCTTAAGAGTCCTGGATCTATCTCTGGCACATATTGGCCTGATCTACTTAATGTTTGAGCTCTCTAGGATGCTGTCGAAGACAATGAGTTGAAGTTACCAATGAAATCACAGTTTTCCTATATATGTATGTATTCAAGCATATATTTGCATACATGTACATGTATATCTATGTCTCTACATATGAATATAAGCAAATATGTATACATATGCTTGTTCCTCTCTCCCTCATTTTCTTTTTCTCTCCTACCTCCCTCTTCTTCTCTTCCTCCTTTCTGATATGAACCAACATATAGACAAATGTCTGTTCTCAAGGAGGAATCCTACTGTAGGAGACAGCATACATACACACACACATATATATATGTCCTGAGAGAGAGGAGAGACAGACAGAGAGAGAGAGCAGATAAAAAAAAAGATATGTGAATGATGGGGGAAAGAAGGTAGCCATACTTTTCAGTCATGGGGGATAGTCTCTGCAAAGACATGGAAACAGGCTGTGGAGTATCATGAGGGTAGAACAGTGAGAGACTGTTTGACTGGACCAAACTATCTTGAATGAAGTTGGTCATGGCAGTAAATGCCATGAATCTTTAGATTTTTAACAAGATGAAATGCTTTATATAGATTTGCAAAATTCTTGTACTCTTACTGTGTGAATCACAACAATGTGTGGCAAATCTTCAAAGAGATGGGAGTATCAGAACATCTTACTCTTTTCCTAAGGAACCTGTGTGAGCCAAGAAGCAACAGTTAGAATCAAACATGGAACAATTGATTGGTTTATAATTGGAGAACAGAATATAACAAGGCTGTATATTGTTACTTTATTTACCTTATTTATTGCCACCTTATTTATATACTTTGGCATATCATGCAAAATGCCCGGCTGAATGGATCAAAAGCCAGAGTTAAGGTTCCCAGTGGAACCTCTTGATGAGGCTGAAAGAAGAGAACATAAAAACTGTCTTGAAGCTTAACATAAAATAACTAAGATCTTGGCAAATGGTCCCATCTCTTCCTGCAATAGCAGGAGAAGAAATGGAGGCAGTGTCTAATTTTATGTTCTTAGGCTCAACAATCACTGCAGATAGCAACTGCAGCCATAAAATTGAAATTTGCTCATTGAAAGTAAAGTTTTCACCAATCTGGACAACATACTAAAAAGTAGAGACATCACCTTGCTGATAAAGGTTTATATAGTTAAAACTATGTTTGTTCCAGTAGTATTATATGGTTATGAGAGTTGGACTTTAAGGAAAGTTGAGGACTGAAGAGTCTATACTTTTGAATTGTGTTGGAGATTTTAGAAAGTCCCTTAGACAGAGCAAGGAAACCAAATTGGTCAATATTTAAATTAATTTAGGCTGTTAACTGGAAGTCAAATCCTGAAGTTGAAACTTAAATACTTTGACCACATAATGAGAAGATGGGACACATTGGAAAAGACTGTGATGTTAGGAAAGATTGAAGGCAAAAGGAAAAGGTTATGGCAGAGAATGAGATGCATAGATAGTGTCATGGGAAGAATGACTTTGAGAAATAATGGAGCCTAGAAAGGCTTTTAGTACTATGGATCATGTAGTCAAGAAGAGTTGGACATAACTGAAACAACTGCAACAAAGTGAACTTCAATAACAAGAAGCAGACTGGAAGCACAGTGAACAGAAAGCTAGACCTGCAGACAGAGATTAGTAACTTGCCCAGGGCCACACAGCTAGTAAATGTCTGGATTTGAACTCAGGTCTTACTCAGTCTAGACTCAGAGTTCCATCCATTGCACTTTCCTTTTTCTTTTCTTTTCTTTCTTTTTTTTTTTTTTGGCAAGGCAAATGGAGTTAAGTGGCTTGCCCAAGGCCACACAGCTAAGTAATTATTAAATGTCTGAGGCTGTATTTGAACTCAAGTACTCCTGACTCCAGGGCCAGTGCTCTATCCATTGTGACACCCCATTGCACTATTATAGGTTTATGGGCTACTGAGGGAACACCAATAAGTATAAATTAAGGAAAATTTGAAAGAGAGGGAGCATTAACAGATGAACTACCAGTTTTTATGAGCCTTGAAGAAAACTAGAGATTTTGAGAGGTGGAGATGAGGAGTGAGGACATTCCAGGCATGATTGAGAGCTTGTGTAAATGCATAAGGATGGGAGAGAAAGTATCAAATTAAGAATGTCTAGATTACTACATAGTAATTCACTTTCATTAGAATATCATGTTAGTGAATAGAAGCACCTTGTAATAAGATTGGAAAGGCAGATATGAGGCAGATTACTCAGCTGTTCAGTGATTTTCAATCATGTCTGACTCTTTGTGACCCCATTTAGGATTTTCTTCACAAAGATACTGAAGTGGTTCTATATCATTTTACACTTGAGGATACTGAGGCAAGCAGGATTAAGTGACTTTCTCAGCTAGTGTCTGAGACCAGATTTGAACTCAGGAAGATGAGTCTTTTTTACATTTTAAACATGAGGAAACTGAGGCAAATATGGCTAAGTGACTTAGTCTAATAAATGTCTGAGGAAGATAAGTCTTTCTGACTCTAAGTCTAGCATTTTATTGCATCACCTTAGGATTGAGACTACAAAATTTCTATCTCATCCTAGAGGCTATGGAGAACTCCAGAAGGTTGTTGAGAAAGATTACTCATGTTAGTAGTTGCATGGAGAATGGGTTGGAGCAGGGAGAAAAAAGACAGGGAGAATAATTAGAAAGTATTGCAGTTGTTTAGATTAGAGGAGATGAGAACCTGAGTTAGAGTATTGACTGTGTGAGTCAGGAAAAGAAGGGTAGATGCCAAAGAAATGGAAGTAGAATTAGTGATCTTGGCAATTAAAAAGATTTGGGTGATGAGGAAGAGGGAAGTATTAAGGATGAAGAATTAAGGATGACTTCATGGCCATAAACTTGGATAACTGGGAGAGTGGTAATGTCTTTAACAGAAGTGAGAGAATTTGAAGGGAGAAGTCAGTTTGGTGGGGGGGATTAGTGAGTATACTTTGGGCCATGTTGAGTTCTGGAGCCTCCAGAAGAAAGTATTTAGCAAGCTGTTGTTAGAGTCTGACTGGAATTCAGGAGAGAGTTTAGGACTGGGTATATAGAATTGGGAGTTTCCTAGGGAAGAAATGATACTTAAGCCCATGGAAGCAGATAATATCTCCAAAAGACATTGTACGTTGAAAGAAAGAGAAGAGGACCTACCCCAGATAGAACCTCAAAATGTCTCCATAATAATAAGAGAGGAAGAGATGAATAATGAATTATAAAGGAAAACATGATGGATCAAAAGAAAGCCATGTCTTAAAAATCAAGCAGGACTAGGAAGAGGAGAATGATTTTCTTCAAGGGAGCTCCAGTAAAACAAAAGGACATCAGATTGAGGATGGTGAGGATTTCTAGACTATCACTTGTGGGTATGAGGAATTTGTCAGTAAGAGGGAGTAAAAGATATGTGAGAATGGTTAGAGAAAATGGAAGGGATAAATGGAGGTTTTTCAAGGATAAAATATACCTGAGCATTTCTGGAGACAAGAGGGAAAGAATTAGTGGCTAAATAATCAATCAATATAAATTGTGCCATGACTGTGCTAAACTGCAGTTCCAAAGAGTCAAAAGACAATCCCAAATCTCAAGCAGCTCAAAGTCTAATGGGAAAGATAACATTTATGTAGTTACAAGATATAGATAGGTAAATGAGAAATAATCAACAATGGGAAGATACTAGAATTGGTTAGTTCTTGTCCTTCGTTATTGAAGACCAAAATGACATCACTATGTTTGAGACAAATTTCAGTGTGTCTGACTGTGGTTTATCAGACTAATATGAGCTTGGAATTCTCTATCACAGGTTGAACAAAATAATTCACGCAAACACTTGAGTACTCTATCCTTGACTTTGGGCTTAAAGAGGAGGATCTGGGAGGATCTAGGATCATCTAGATGGACCCCTCTTGGGTGATCCTCTTGTATTTTAGTTTAGGGAGTGAATGAATGACTACCAAGTTCTACTGTGTACTTCAGTGAAGAACATCATTAGTCTTTGCCCTCAAGGGCTTTATAGACAAATTCAGGAGACATTCTCATAGCACTTATGAAAGTAGTAATTTCCAGTTTGATTTTTGACTTATCTAATATGCACAGTTAGAAAAATTCATCTGGCAAGGCTAACTGGGACAATTTTTGAACTTGAAAGAAAACTTGAAGGAAAAATAGGTTTTAGATTCACATTGAGGTTAAGGAATACTTTATTGGGG
The DNA here is from genome assembly GCF_037893015.1 of Macrotis lagotis. Taxonomy (NCBI): domain Eukaryota; kingdom Metazoa; phylum Chordata; class Mammalia; order Peramelemorphia; family Peramelidae; genus Macrotis; species Macrotis lagotis. The sequence goes on along the minus strand of NC_133666.1, from coordinate 132,045,238 downwards.
AGAAGGGAAAAGGAAGTAGGAACAATGGAAAGAATTTAAGAACATTGTGAAATTTTTAATAATTTTTTCAATTAACAAGCATTTATTTTCTTTCCCTCCTAATTCCTTCCACTTCCACTGATAAAGAAAAAAATTAAAACAAAACCTTTGTAACACATATGCAGAATCAAACAACCCCCCCCCCAATCTTATCCAAAATTATGTCTTTTGCTGCATCTTGAACAGTAAGTAGAATTTGTCATCCCTGATCCTCTGCCTGGACTTCCAAAGATGTTCAAAATCATGTGCTTTGATAACAAAAGTTGTCCTTATGTTAATTGTAATGGATTGAACTAAATCATCTATGCTGTTGTACTATGTCCCCCTTAATGCTAATGGTTCATGTAAATGAGATGATTCCATGCAAGGAAAGTAATATTCCCCAGCTATAGTCCTGAGTAGATTATAACCCAAACTAAAGAGCCTCTATGGCTTCAGTCCCAGAACCTCATCAATGCTATGTTCTATCTACTGAACTAATGACTTGAGACTAACTTTCCTATATTTTAAATTTAAATTTATTATTTCAGCTACATGTAAAGATAGTTTTCAACATTCATTTTTTTGTGAGATTTTGAGTTTCACTTTTTCCTCCCTCCCTCCTTTCCCTTCTCCCTCCCCTTGTCAGTAATTAATTTGATATAGGTTATACATGTATAACTATGTTTAACATAATTCCATATTAGTCATATTGTGAAAGAAAAATCAAAACAAAAGGGAAAAATCATGAGAGCATTAAAAAACCCATAAAACATAAAACAAAAATTTTAAATGGAAAATAGTATGCTTTGGTATGCATTCATACTCTATAGTTCTTTCTCTGGATATGAATGGTATTTTCCATGACAAATCCTTTAGAATTGTCTTAGATTATTGTACTGCTGAGGAGAGTTTGATCATATCACAATATGACTTTTTTTTTTGTTTGTGGGGCATATTTTATTTTCAAGAATGTCACGTTTGGATAACAATGAAAAAAACGGATACATAGTAAGATGCTTCTCATGAATCAGGTCAAAAGAAAAGAAACAAATATCTTCTTCATATAATCTATTACTATGGTAATAAGTACAAACAACCTTAAATTTATGGGGTTTGTTTAATGAGTTCTATAGGATCATAAGTTTTGGGCTAGAAGAAACCTTGAAGGTCTATTTAGTACAAATCCTTTATTTTACAGATAAGGAAACCGAGGCCAAGAAAGGTTAAGGGACACAGATTACTGAGGAGTAATCAGTACCGATCAAAAATCTACCAATTTAAAATCAAAAAAAGGTTATGGATCCTTTGATTTAGCAGTCAATATTTAGATTGGATCAAAGTCAATTTGTGTTATCCAAGAAACAAGGAGAATAGACTGAGGCCTTTATTTGTACAGTAAGCCCAAGAAGACTCTCATATACTTGACTACATTAAGAGGTCATTAATATTGCAATCCAAGTCACAGAGTTCTCCAAAGACAATGGTAAGGAATGATTGTATATAAAACAAAACAAATGCTCTTTGGAGAAATGGAATTCTTCTCAATTTGAAAATATAAATTCTTTGAAAAAATAATTTATCGTTAAAATTCTGTATTTTTTAAGTCCACTGAAAAGAAAATGTCATTTGTCTTTTTGAAGCCAAGATAACCTTAGGTTCATCTCACTCGTTTTTTAATTAAGAAAATTTGGTTGAAGCCACTGAACTTGAGTGTAGTAAATCAGATCATAATCCAAATCCTGAAGGTTGTAAATATTCCATGGTTAGTACAGTGAAGACAAGTCTTTATCTGAGGACAGAATTATCAAAGATTACATATCAGTGAGAGAACTGCCTGCCATCAGATTTCTTCTTGCTAATGTGCTTGAAGATTTTGGACTTGTGGACATTCTTAGATTTCTGGTAACCAAAACCACCACCACCACCACCTCTTTTTTGCATCCTCTTCCCCTGGCTGCTGTTCAAATTTAGGTCAACAAATGGAGGTACTTTGAAACCAAATGATAAAGCAACTTGAGGTAAATTTAAACTGTTAACATTGTAGATCTGCTTCAGAGAATGGGAATCATAAGCTTGAACATAGGATTTATATGCCTCTTGTGCTGATTTATGAAGGAAGCAGTTCTTCTCAATTAGCTTTTCCAACTGAGACTGAATGTCAGAAATTTTTGACCAGGAAAATACAAATTCACTTAATGGTACCTTTGCTTGCTTTAGGTAATGAAGAAAACCCAATTCCTCTGGTTGTAAAATAAGCAAAGCATGACCTCTTCCATTTATGCCTCTGGCTGTTCTACCTACACGATGAATATATTCCTTTGGATCATCTGGAGGATCATACTGGACAATCCAGTCTACTTCTGGTATATCTAGCCCTCTGGCAGCTACATCTGTACACAGCAAAATTCCAGAATCTGCATTGCAGAACTGAAAGAATGTAGTTGTCCGTTTATTTTGCTTCTGTTTGCCATGAATGGCCATGACAGGTAAATCAATATAGTTCAGAAGCTCACAGTGGTATTTCACTGACATACATGAAGAAAAAAATACCATCAGTTTCTTCTTCCGATTTTTCTTGAGAAATGTAAAGAGTAAAAGGAACCTTTTCTCAGATGGACAAACAACATATCCCTGCTCAAGACCATCTACCATTGCAGTGTCTTTATCATCATCAACACCAACATACAATGGTTCCTTTTTAAGGGAAATCTTTGCCAGATCTTCTACCTTACGAGTTTGTGTGGCAGAAAAGAGCATTGTTTGTCTTCGTTTTGGCAAAAGTTTGATGATCTGTTTCATTTCTTCCTCAAATCTAACTTCAAGAATTCGGTCAGCCTCATCAATAACAAGACACTGCAGATTTTTAAACATAAATCCTGGGGTGTTCTGCATATGGTCCAAAAGTCGGCCAGGTGTTGCCACAATAATGTTAATCCCATTTGCAAGTTTCTGTGCCTCTGCAGATCTATTACTGCCTCCCATGATCAAACCATAGGTATGCACATGATAAGACATTAGCTCCTTAAGCACACCAAAGGTCTGCATAGCTAACTCTTGAGTAGGTGAGAGGATAAGGACCCCTGTTCCATTCCTAGGCATGAACTTTAATTTAACAATGAGTTCTATCGAAGGAATGAGGAATGCAAGGGTTTTGCCACTGCTTGTTTTTGCAGCTGCTAGAATATCCCTGCCTTCTAGAAGTGGTCTGATACTTTTATGCTGAATTTCAGTCATGTTCGTAAAGCCCATTTCTGCTATTGCTTTCAGAGTGCTTTCATTGACAATATTAGTAAGTGAAGTGAATGAAATATCTTCAAAAGACCCTGTTAGTCCATGAGGAAGGCTGGGCAGTTCATCATCCTCTTTCTGATCCTCCACAGTGTTTTCTTTTATTTTGGTATCTTTCTCACCTTCATCATCAGATCCCTCTTGGTCTTCAGTTTTTGTTTTTTTGTTTTCAGGTCCTGCATCAGCTGTAATTTTTCTTTCTTTTTCTTTTTCTTTTTTAATTCAGAATTGGGAAGCAGTGCAGTTGATTCTTCATTGGCTGCTAATACTGTAGATTTCTTGGGAGATTTTTCTACTTTTATTTCTTCTACTGTTTCTTCTGATACATGCTCATCTTGAACTTCTGATATATTGGCCCTCAAGGCCTCTTTCTGCTTGAGTCGCTGGTTCCTCTGACGCAGCTTCTCATTCCGCTTCTCGATTTTCTTGCGCAGCAGCTTCATGGGAAGGTGCGACATGCTGCCGGGCGTCCTGGCTCCCCGCCAGCGGCCTTCCTTCACCAGCAGCCGAGTCCGTGGAGACTTTTTTTTTTATATTTATTTTCTAATTTTTTTAATTCTCATTTCGTACAAATTTTTTTTTAACATTAATAAAATATACTTGTTTACAAGTAAACAAAATACCCCTCCCCCCATGAATATAGATAGACTTGTTTGGGCAAAAAAGTAAAGGGGAGAGAAAAAAAATTAAAATTAAAAAAATAATAATAGTAATAATTGTAGGTATGGCCAGGTGGCGCAGTGGACGAAGCACCAGACCTGGAGCCACGAGCACCCGAGTCTATATCCAGCCTTGTAAACCCAATAATCACCCAGCCATGTGACATGCAAGCCACCCTATCCCCACTGCCCTGCAAAAACCAAAAAGAAGAAAGAAAAAAAAAGACCCAAAATAAAATAAAATAGTAATAATAGTAGGGGTGGCTGGGTGGCAGACAGAGCATTGGCCCTTGAGCCAGGAGCACCTGGGTCCAAATCCAGCCTCAGAAACCCAAAGATCACCCTGCTATGCGGCCCCAGGCAGGCCACCCAGCCCCACTTGCCCTGCACCCTCCCCCAAATAATAATAACAAAAAATGTGCTTCAGTCTTTGTTCCAACACCAACAACTCTGTCATGGGTGGATCACATTCTTTATGATAAGTGCATCACAAAAGTTACTTCCATATTTTTCCAACGTTGCCATTGCTGATCGCAACTCCCTCCTTTCTTATTTCTCCACTACCATGTACTCTATTTTCTCTCTCCTTTCACTCTGACTCTGCTGTAGGGTCGCTGAGTGGCACAGCAGACAGATCCCTGGTCCTGGGGCCAAGGAGCCCTGAGCCCCCATACCACCCCTTAGGCCCAGAATCCACCTGGCCCTATGGTCCTGGGCAGGCCATCCAATCCCAGCCCCTTGCAAGAAGTAAAAAAGAAAATGTGTTATATCTGAACACTGTCCCCCCATGGTCCATCCTCTCCTCCTTTATTCACATCCCCACCCCTTCCCCCTGCTCCCCTCCTCCTTCTTACTCCAGATGTCTATACCCCATTGAGTATATTTGCTGTTTCCTCTCCTAGCCATCTCTGATGAGAGCAAAGGTTCCCTCATTCCCCCTTGCCTCCCCCCTTCCATATCATTGCAATAGCTCATTGTAATAAAAAAAAAATCTTATTATGTGAAATATCTTGGACTATTCCCCCTCTCCTTTTTCTTTCTCCCTTTCCATTTCCCTTTTTTTCCTATTGACTCCATTTTTACACCATATTTTATCTTCAAATTCAGCTTTCTCCTGTGCTTCAACTATAAAAGCTCCCTCTACCTGCTCTATTAACTGAGATGGTTCATTTCATATGAATATTATCAGTATCATTTTTCTATACATGCAGTTCATCCTCATTAAGTCCCTCATATTTCCCCTCTCTCCTCCAATCTCCATGCTTCACCTGAGTCCTGTATCTGATGATCAAACCTTCTGTTCAGCTCTGGCCATTCCAAAAGGAACATTTGAAATTCCCCTGGTTCATTGAAAGTCCATCTTTTTCCCTGGAAGACGACATTCAGCCTTGCTGGGTAGTTCATTCTTGGCTGCATTCTAAGCTCTTTTGCCTTCCAGTATATTGTATTCCAAGCCCTACGAGCTTCCAATGTAGATGATGCTAAGTCCTGAGTGATCCTGACTGCAGCTCCACGATATTTGAACTGTGTCCTTCTGGCTGCTTGTAATATTCTCCCTTTGACTTGGGAGTTCTGGAACTTGGCTATAATATTCCTAGGGGTTGGTTTTTTGGGATCTCTTTCTCTGGGGGATCGGTGGATTCTTTCCATTTCTATTTTGCCCTCTGCTTCTAGAATATCAGGGCAATTTTCCTGTAGTAATTCTTTGAAAATGATGTCAAGGCTCTTTTCCTGACCATGACTTTCAGGTATTCCAATAATTTTCAAATTATCTTTCCTAAGTCTGTTTTCCATATCAGTTGTTTTTTCAATGAGATATTTCACATTTTCTTCTAATTTTTCATTTTTTTGGTTTTGAAGTATTGATTCCTGATTTCTGGTAAATTCATCAGTCTCCCTGAATTCTATTCTTTGTCTGAAGGATTTATTCTCCTCAGAGAGTTTTCTTATCTCTTTTTCCATCTGTCCAATTTTGCTTTTTAAAACATTCTTCTCCTCAATAACTTTTTGAACTGTTTTATCCATTTGACCTAAGCTATTTTTTAGCATGCTATTTTCTTCAGCATTTTTTTGGATTTCCTTGACTAAGCTGCTGACTTCATTTTCATGTTTTCCCTGCATCTCTCTCCTTTCTTTTCCCAGTTTTTCTTCCAACTCCCTCATTTGATTTTCAAAATCTTTTTTGAGCTCTATCATAGCCTGAGCCCAATTTCTGTTTTTCTTGGAGTCTTTAGATGTAGGAGCTTGTGCTTCCTCATCTTCAGACTGAGTATTTTGATTCTTCTTGGGCTCATTTGCAAAATATTTCTCAATGGTCTTCCTCTTATTTCTTTGCTTGTTCATTTTCTCAGCCTAAGCCTGTTTTTTTGGGGTGCTTCCTGAGCTTTTGGGACACTCCCACAAGGGTCTCAGTAGGTGAGGTTCTGTCCTCCCTCTTGGTCTGTGAATGAACATAAGCGCCCCCTCTGCCACGGGGCCGAGGTGGGGGGGCCCTGTTGTTCTATGGGGGAGCCTAGACTGGGATCAGGATCTGAATGTGGTCAGAGCTCCAGAGTCCTGTTCCAGAGGCAGAGGACAGAGCTTGTCAGTCTCTCTCTCTCTCTCTTCACTCCCCTCCCTCAGCTCAATGGGCTCATGCCCTGGGGGCTCCTGCTTACTGGCTCAGCCTGCTTACTGTTCCTGGATCTGGGCTTTGGAAAGAGCAAGTTGCTTGCTGTGTGCCCTGAGGGCTGGGCTCCACATGCTCTGGCAGAGGCCCCCTGCTGTTCTCCCACTTTGTGCCCGGTGCTCCCCGGGGTGCAGCTCAGGAGACTCCCCCTCTGCTGTGAGCCGCAGCTCCCAGTGTCCTGGGGCTGCCTCTGGGAGGCTTAAGTTCTTTGGCTCTGGTGGGCCACCCCTTTGGCGGGCCACCCCTTTGGTGGGCCACCCCTCCGACCCTGGGGAGCAGAGACTTTCTGCTCTTTTCCAGGTTACCTTGAGTAGGAGAACTGCCTCACTGGGTCCCTTTGTGGGTTCTGTCTCTCGAAAGTTTAGTTAGAGTCCTTAGTTTATGAGTTTTTATCAGAGAGCTCCTAAGACTGGATCCCTTCATGTTGCCATCTTGGCTCCCACAATATGACTGTTAATGTGTGCAATGTTCTCCTGGTTCTGCTCACTTTACTCAGCATCAATTCATCTTTCTAGGCTGTCCATTCATGATGTCTTTTTTTTTTTGGGAGGGGGTTGGCAAGGCAAATAGGGTTAAATGGCTTGTCCATGGCCACACAGCTAGGTAATTATTATTATTATTATTTTTTAGGTTTTTGCAAGGCAAATGGGGCTAAGTGGCTTGCCCAAGGCCACACAGCTAGGTAATTATTAAGTGTCTGAGACAGGATTTGAACCCAGGTACTCCTGACTCCAAGGCTGGTGCTTTATCCACTACGCCATCTAGCCACCCCTTAGGTAATTATTAAGTGTCTGAGTCCAGATTTGAACTCAGGCACTCCTCTTGACTCCAGGGTCAGTGCTCTATCCCACTGCCCCGCCCCCATTCATGATGTCTTATAGAACAATAGTACTCCATCATGTTCATATATCATAGCTTGTTCAGTCATTCCCCAGTTGATGAGTGTCCCCTCAATTTTCAATTCTTTGTCATTACAAAAAGAGCTGCTAAAATATTTTTATACATGTGGGTTTTTTCTTTATTTTTATGATCTCTTTGGGATACAGACTTAGTAGTGGTATTGCTGGATCAAAAGGTATGCACAATTTGACCTTCCTTTGGATGTAGTACCAGATTGTTCTACAGAATGATTGGATCAATTCACAACTCCACCAGCAATACTACTTCAACTTCAACATTGATCATTTTCCTTTTTTGCCATATTGACGAATCTGATTGATGGGAGGTAGGTTGAGACTCAACTTTCATATTGGAATTATAGACTTTGAAGTTTCAACCTTGTAGGAATCCCTTCCACAATATGGTTTTACTGACATCTATTTTTCATGTGATATTTCTATTCTGAAGTTTCAGAGGATGACCTTGGTGCTCAGTTGTTAATTGGAATTGAGCTGAAACTTTGGTTGTTTATCTCTTCTCTCCCCATTTCTTCTAACCACACTTGCTGCTCTTTCATTTCAATTATATCTGACTCTGTCACCCCATTTGGGATTTTCTTGGCAAAAATAACTATAGTTAAAGATTCAGAAACCAAGGCAAATAGGGTTAAGTGACTTGCTCGGGGTCACATAGCTAGTAAGTGTTTGCAGTCAGATTTGAATTCAGGAAAATGAGTTTTTCTGACTTCAGGCCCATTACTCTATTCATTGTACTACTTAGTGGAGGCAAAATAAATGCTTTTAGGAGCTTTCCTGATACTCCCTTTCCTCTCTTCTTCCTCTCCTAAAGAAACTAGTTCTATGATCAAATTGAAGTCACTGTTCTTTGCTTTTGTTGTGTTTAAGGTATGGAAATAACCTTGAAGATCAAGGTAGGACTGGTTTATATGTATAAGACAAGGGATGACAGAAAAGAAGGCTGTCCTCCTGGTCTGGACTGCCTTCAGTTACTTCTCTAGCTTGATGGTCTTTTAGCAACTCTCCTCTGGGTCTTGAGGAAATAGTCAGCTAGAATCCATTTTTGGTGATTGATAATGGAATTCTTTCCTATCTCCCCAAAGCAGGATGTGAAATCACATGATTGTTCTGTTGTTAAGCCAAGAGACTGCAGTCCATTTTTTTTTTTTTTTTTGCCACTGTGATAAGAACTAGTTTTCGGATATGGATTAACTGTGTAACACCTAAAGCAGGGGCTCCAATATCCCAAACTGAGCATTCAGTACCAAGGAGGGAGGTTCATATATACTACATTGTTTTTTTAGGTTTTCACAAGGCAAAGGGGTTAAGTGGCTTGCCCAAGGCCACACAACTAGGTAATTATTAAGTGTCTGAGACGGGATTTGAACCCAGGTACTCCTGACTCCAGGGCTGGTGCTTTATCCACTATGCCACCTAGCCACCCCACTCCATTTGTTTTTAATGTACTCTCTTGCTTTTCTTTTTATCCTTTTTCTTTCTTCAAATCAATGAGCATTTATTATGTACCTGCTATGAGCCAGAAATTATGCTTAGGCACTGGGGTTACAAAGCCAAAAATGAAAACAGTCCCTTCCCATAAGGATCTTTCATTTTTTTAAAAATAATTTCATTGATGTTTAGTTGTTTCAGTCACATCAGACTTCATGACTCCATTTGAGGTTTTCTTAGCAAAGATACTGGAATGGTTTGCTGTTTCCTTCTCCAGGTCATTTTACAGATGAGGAAATTGAGGCAAACAAATCAAAGTGAAAGTAAAGCAAGCCCAATCACAGAGCTAATAAGTATCTAAAGTCAGATTTTAACTCAGGAATATGAATCTTCTTGATTCCAGGCCCAGCACAATTCACTGCACAATTTAGCTACCCAAATAATTTTTAGGATCTACTTCACTAGGGGAATAGAACATGTTCTCAGATAAATAAATGCAAGGTGAATTTAAAGTAAATTTAATAGCCATCAAGTCAAGAAAGATTTCATGTAGGATATGCCTTCTCTTTCTGAGGCAGCTAAATGACAATGGATAGAGAGAGCACTAGGTCTGGAGACAGGAAGATCTGAGCTCAGATCTGCTTTCAGATACTTACTGATTTTATGACCCTGAACAAATCACTTAATCTTAGGTTGCTTTAGTTTCCTTGAATATAAACTAGAAATAATAATAATAATAATAATAATAATAAATAACTACCTCCCAGGATTTTTTGAGAATTCAATGAAATTATATTTATAATAGTGCTTATACAATGGCTGACACAGAGTGGGTAGATAAAAAAATGCTTGTTTCTCTTCTTTTATACACAGATGATGTAAATAGCACACCATGGAATAACTCTGGACTGCTGAATACTACAAAGGAATTGATCTTCTGAATAGATAAAATAGGCCATCTTATAGATAGTGTAATTTGAAGGACACTCAAAATCTCACCTGCCAAAACAAATCTTTTCCCTTCTCTATTTTCAAATCACCCCATTGGAATCACTTTGACATAGGACATTTCTTCATTTGCTATAGATTTTTTTGAAGGACAAGAGATCACAGAGTTCATTTTGTATAACTTCATACCAATTTGGAGTTATAGAGCTGTAGAAATCATCTCTATTACTGACTTGTCAGATGGTTATGATTATGGATTTAAAGTTAAAAGGGTAGAGTTCTGGTCCTGGAATTAGGAGGATATGAGTTCAAATCTGACCTCAGACATGTAATAATTACCTAGCTGGGTGACTTTGGGCAAGTCACTCAACTTCACTGCCTTGCAAAAACCAGTAAAGAAAGAAGGAAAGTAAACAAGCAAGAAAGAAAGCTAAAGGGGACCATAGAACTGTATAATGCAACACTCATGTTTTATAAATGAGGAATACTGAGTCTCGAAGAGGTCAAATGACTTACTCTGCATCACATAAGTAGTCAGTAGCAGATCTGAGACTTGAATCCTTATTTCCTATTCTTTTGACAGTGTCATCATGCTCCCATACTTGAGTTCCTGAGAATGAGCAGCAAGGCTAAGATGATTCCTAGATCATGGAACCTAAGAATTTTGATCTGGAAAAGGAGTCTTCCTCTTAAATTGACTTTCTTTTAGAATTAGGTAATGTTTGAGAGCTTTTCAATAGTGATACCCTTATGAATACCTGTGTACATGTTCTCCTTGAAAAATAAGAATGGAATTAAGTACATAGATCCAAGTGCATGAAAAGACCACAAGACCATATGAGGTAATACTGTACCATAGAGAATGCCCTGGTTTTGGAGTTGAAGGATCTAGATTCAAATCCTATTTTTCCCCCCTCAAGGCAATGGAGTTAAGTGACTTGCCCAAGGTCACACAGCTAAGTAAGGACTGAGTGTCTGAGATTGATGTGAACTCAGGTCCTCCTGACTCCAGAGCCGGTGCTCTATCCACTGCACCACCTAGCTGCCCCTCAAATCTTACTCCTGTTTTTTAATATCTGTTGATATTAGGCATGTTACTTTATTAGTCTCACTTTCCTCAAGTTTAATATAAGAAGTTTGATTAGATAAACTCTAGCTCTAAATCTTCAATATTAGCATAAATTACTATTTGGGTCACTTTATTTACTCTTTCCATATCCTCTTCCCTGTCAAAACTTCCAAAAATTATTTTTTAAAAATTTATGTCAATGGAGTTAAGTGACTTGCTCATAGTCACACAGCTAGGCAATTATTAAGTGTCTGAGGCCATATTTGACCTCAGGTACTCCTGACTCAGGACCGATGCTCTATCCACTGTGCCACCTAGCTGCTCCTTCCCATATTCTTTTTAGAGCTTTAGTATTTCATTTTCTACTTGCCAGATTTATAATTTTTTAAAATTTATTTAGAAGTAATTGAAGTAAGTGACTTGCCCAAGGTCACAAAGCTAGTAAGTATCTCAGGCTGGAATTAAACTCAGTTCCTCCTGGTTCTAGGACTGGTGTTCTGTCTACTGCACTTCTTAGCTGCACCCCTTAAAAAAAAATTTTTTTTTTCAAAGCCGGCCTCAGACACTTAATAATTACCTAGCTGTCTGGCCTTGGGCAAGCCACTTAACCCCATTGCCTTGTAAAAACTAAAAAAAAAAAAAATGCAAGGCAAATGTTAAGTGGCTTGCCCAAGGCCACACAGCTAGGTAATTATTAAGTGTCTGAGGCTGGATTTGAACTCAGGTACTCCTGACTCCAGGGCTGGTGCTCTATCCACTGCGCCACCTAGCCACCCCCCCAAATTTTTTTTAACAGTGGTCAGTTAGAAAGCTTTGTTTGATCCAGTGATCTCATGTGAGACTAGGGTTCAGATTTCAATGCAGTCCTTTGTAAGTAGTGTGACTGAGGGAATGTGACTTATTTTCTCTGAAACCTCAGTTCATTCTATAAAACTGAGATGATAACTCTTATTTCAAAGGCTTGTTATGAGAATCAAATGAGTTGAGTGCAGTCTTAAAATATTATGTAAAATAGGAATTGACATTAAGATGTACAAGGCCGGACAGTTTTATCCTGCTCTTCTCTTTTTCTTCTCTCAGGGATCAATTAATTAATAGAATGCTGCATTGGTAAGATTAGTTATTCTTTTAGGTTTTTTTTTTTTGCAAGGCAAATGGGTTTAAATGGCTTGCCCAAGGTCACACAGCTAGGTAATTATTAAGTGTCTGAGGCTGGATTTGAACCCAGGTACTTCTGACTCCAGGGCTGGTGCTTTATCCACTGTGCCACCTAGCTGCCCCAAGGTTAGTTATTGTGTGAAGATGCTGTTTATGCCTGGATGGGTTCCTGTTAAAGAATTTAATGTTTGAATACAAGGGTTCAGTGGCCTGTCCTTGTAAATACCGAAATCTTGGATGAATTTTTTTCAGCTACTGACTATGCAGTTAGTGCTGAAAATATCTAGTGACTAAAAGTAACTATTTATAAAACATCAATCTCTAGGTTCTTCTCAGAGGCTAATAACTCCTTCTTTTGATTCCTGGAGTATGAATACTTTTTATGATGACTGTGAATTTGACCGACTACTCCAGGTTGCAGGGAATTTGGGCATTCTTATATTTCTTCATGCAAGCATATGGATCAGATTTCAACTCTGCTAAGAAGTCTGCCCTGAATGCCCTAGCCCACAGTAATCTTTGCCCCTTATAAGATTGGTGATCCAGTCAAACTGGCTTTCTCTGTTCTTCCTATACAATCTTCCATCTCTGGCAGTACTCATGTATCTTGAACGAAGTCTTGTCCTTATTCCTGGCCTCACAGAGCCCCCTCTTCCTGGAAAATGTCATTTAACATCAGTTTCTGTAGGAAACCTTCCTTGATTTCACATGATTTAATAACTTTATATTCACCCACTTTTTATATTCCCTATTGGAATAAGAGTAAGAATAATTTCAATCTTTGTTCTGAATATACCCTAGCCTCTAGCACAATATCTGGAACAAACTAGGTCCTTAATGTTTGTTGATTAATTAATCACTTGTCTTCCTCTGTGAATTTATCTTCCATCTTCTCTATATATTCTGTATATTCCTATGCTCCTCCATTAGAATGTACATTCCATGAGGGAAAGGATTGATATTTTTTTTTGTAGTTCCAGTACTTTAACACAGTGTCTGGGGGTATAGAAGACATCTAAAAAAATGCTAGTTGATGGATTGACATGAATTTCTTTTTAACTATTTTTCTAACTTTAAATTTTTATTAATATTCTTTGCTTTTATATCATTTTGCATTTCCAAATATCTCTTTTCTTTCCACAGTGATTCACTTCTTATAACAAAGAATAAAGAAGACAGCAAAACCAACAAAATCATTTATTTTAATTTTCTGCCTTCTATAGTCCTCTATTTCTAAAGAGATTAAAGTGCCTTTATTTTATTTTATTTTTCCAATTACATAAAAAGGTAGCCTTCAATATTCATCCATTCTCAAGTTTGTGAGTTCTACATTTTTCTATTACCCTCCCTTTATTCTTCCTTCCCCATGGCAGAAAACAATCTGGTAAAAGTTGGGCAACTAGGTGGCACAATGGATAGAGCACTGGTCTTTAAGCCAGGAGGACGAGAATTTGAATCCTACCTCAGATACTTGCCACTTACTAGTTGTGTGACTTTGGGTAAGTCACTTAGCCCTGATTGCCTCACATCCAGGTCTATTTCCAGTTGTCCTGATTCATATCTGGTCACTGGACCCAGATGGTGGTTCCTCCACTGGAGGAGAAAGAGAAGCTGATGACTTAGCACAGCATCCCCCTCACTCAAATCCAGTTCAAGTACTCCAGGGCTGGTGCTTTATCCACTGGTGTCTTTTTTGAAAATGAAGGACAAATATTATTAAAAGTTGCACATGTACAATCATACTTAACCATATTTTTTATAATATTCAAGTTGTGAAAGAAGAATTAGAACTAAGGGGGGGGAAACTATGAGAAAGAAAGAAAAACATAAGTGAAGTTTCAAAAAGTGATCATAATATGTTTTGCTCTACATTCAGACTTCATAGTATTTTCCTGGATGTGGATGGTGTTTTCCATAAGAAGTCTCTCAAGTTTGTTGATCACTGTACTTCTGAGAGGAGCTGAGTTGCTTTAATTTACATTTCTTTAATCAATAATGGTTTGGACATTTTTTCATATGACTATAAATAGCTTTAATTTCTTCATATTCTTTGATCATTTATTGTAATCTTATAAATTTGACCCAGTTTTCTATTTTAAAAATGAGTACTTTATCAGAAACACTAGCTGTGAAAATTGTTTTGCAGCTTTCTACATTCCTTCTAATCTTGGCTGCATTGATTTTTTTTGTGCCAAATCTTTTAAATTTAATATAATTGAAACCATCCATTTTACAATTTGTAATGTTCTCTATCTCTTGTTAGGTCATAAACTTCTCCCTTCTCCATAGATCTGACAGAGTATTTCTTGTTCTCTTAATTGATCTATGGTCACCCTTTATATCTAAATTCTGTACCCATTTTGACCCTATTTTTTCACTGGGTATGAGATATGGATCTAAGCCTAGTTTTTGTTGTACTACTTTCCAATTTTCCCAGCAGTTTTTGTCAAATAGTAAGTTCTTATCCCAGAAGCTAATGTCTTTGGGTTTATCAAACAGTAAATTACTACAGTCATTTACTACTATTTCTTTCGTACCTATTCTAATCCACTGATCCACTTTTCTATTTCTTAACCAGTACCAGACAGTTTTGATGACTGTCACTTTATAGTATAGTTTTAAATCTGATACAGCTAAGCTAGGCTACTTTCCTTTGCATTTTTTTCATTAATTCTTTTGCTATTCTTGACCTTTTTTTGCTTCAGATGATTTTTGTTATTTTCCCTTGCTCTGTAAAATATTTTGGTAATTTGATTTGTATGGCACAGAATAAATAGTTTAATCTGGGTAGAATTGTCATTCTATTATATATAGTTCAGAACCCTACCCATGAGCAATTGACATTTTCCCAATTGTTTAGATCTGACTTTATTTGTGTGAAAACTATTTTGTAATTATGTTCATATAGTTTCTGTGTTTGTCTTGGAAGGTAGATTTCCAAGTAATTTATATTGTCTAAATTACTTTAAATGGAATTTTCCTTTCTATCTCCTGCTCTTGGTCTCAAGGTAGCTTTTAAGAAACCTTCAGCTGGGCCTTCAAGGATGGACATTATAATTACACCATTCTCAGTTTTGCTTTTTATTCTTTCCTTTTTTCTGGTTGAAGTAATTTTGTATATTAGATATATTTGTGTATTTGTTTTCTGTTTTGTTCTCCTCTCTTTTTCTTCTTCTCCACTCCTTTCCTCTCCTTTCTTCTCTTCTTTCCCTTTCTCTCCTCTCTGCTCCTCTTCATTCCTCTTCTTTCCCTTCTTCTCCTCTCTTTGGTTCTCCTCTCTCTTCCTTTCCTCTACTCTCCTTTTGTTTTTAACAAGGTCTCCCTATCTCAAAAATGCTGGAAGTATTACAAGAAAGCTTTGACCCTATTCCTGGTGGTTCCCCCTTTCTCCTGCTCTCAGAGATTCATCATAACTTTTGTCTAACTCAGTGATGAGCTTTAGTCATACTGTATCCTCAGATCATTGACCTAGTAGCTTCAGTTTCCTCCAATAGCAGGATTATAGTTGTGTACCAATCACATCTGATTATTTGCTGTCTCTTAAAATATTAAACACTATTTTCCAAAGATTATATATCCTCTCCTATTAAAAAAAGATAAAGGTAAACAGAATGAATTAAGACATTGTTCATGTCTGTTTTGTTTTCCATCTATGGTTTATTAATTCCCTTCCAAGAGTTAGTCACACTTGGTTTTTTTTCAGTGTAGATGGCTATTGTGCTCATAGTTCTCTTGGTTCTGCTGGGCATCCACTCATACAAGTCATAGATCATAGACTTAGAAGGAAAGGATCTTAGAAGCCAGTCCACCTACTTTAAGACTGAGAAACTAAGTTAAGAGGTCTTAACTTTTTCATTATAAATGCCTTTGGTGGTCTAGTGAAGCCCATAAAATGTTTATAAGCACAAAAAGTATGAGTACAAAGAAACTCAATTATATTGAAATATAGACTCATGTATATATATATATATATATAAATATATAGCTATATATAGATATGCATATACATATATACACATACATGTGTAAACACACACACACACACACACACATACACACTCACACACAAACACAATTTTTTTTTGGTAGATCCCCAGGTAAAGAACTTCTATTTAGAAAAGTCAAGTGACTTGCTGATGCTCACAGAGCTAGTTAATGTCTGATGCAAAAATGCAGGTCTTTTGAATGCCTTGCTAATGAACTATCTCTTGTGCTACTTCTCTGCCACTTTCCTTTATTTATTCATTTCTTTCTTTCTTTTTTCTTTCTTCATTCATTCATTCATTCATTCATTCATTATTTATTTATATATCTTAGACTGGGTCTTCCTATATTACTCTGGTTGGATGTGAACAGTCACTCATGGGTCCATCCCAAAACTGATTGGCACAGAAGTTTTAAAGCCCTGTTTTTTCCAACCCTGGCTATTTGATCCCTCTTTAGCCACCCTGGTGGCTCTTTGCTGGGGAGGAGTTGGGATCTTACCACATTGGATTTAGGGAAGATACCACATTGACCTTCGTCCTTCTGTAGTTCATAACTCCCAAATTCAAGCCTCACCAGAAGCAGGAACTAATGACGTGAGTCACCAGATCTGGCATGTGTTCTTCCAGCTTATGTTCTTTCTCCTTGACTAGTAGGTAAACTGCTAGAAGACTGAGGTCCTGCCCTGATTTTTTGTGTCCCAGAATTGCACATTTGTTCAATGAATGAATGAAAAGATGAACACAGTTTCAAAGAGAAGTTCATCAACCTAGATCAATAATGATGCCTTGAGAAAAGTAAGGCAAGCCTAGGAAGGGAATAAGGCTGAATTCCAAGGGACAGGCATTCTTGAGCTTGTGACACATCCCTAGCCGGAATCTCTCCTTCGTGCCATATTACAAGATGAAGGCACCCAGACATGAAGAGTGTGGTTTTGCAGAATAAAACGGTAACTTTGTTTTAAACTATGCCCAGGCAGCCAAAAAATGTGGAGTATTCATTATCTTGCCCTTAGTCTGCCAATTAGTGGGCAGTGTTACTCAGGAAAATTGCTTGCAGGGGCAGACGCTGAGTGTCCCTCTGTTCTGCCACGCACCCTGGGCCCCCTCCCTTGGCCCATTTGAAGCAAGCCTCCCCTGAACTCTGGCCAAGGGTCCCAAAGGCTGCCTTTGCTCTGACATGACTCAAGATTAGAGTGATGGGAGGGAGGGACAATTCATGCCAATCAACCCCCACTTCCTTGGCTTAAGAGACTGTCTCCCAGCATTCATGGTGAGTTGTCCTTTTATAATTTTCATACTGTTTTCTCACTGTGCCCAAGTTGTTTACATTCCCCAGGAAACAGTAACATTGGGGTCACACACACACACACACACACACACACACACACACACACACACAAACACACACCCGATTGTAAACCAGACATTTTCCTCTTCCAATTGGGCAGAACTGAGAAAAAAATCACTTAGGTTCATTTGCAGGAGGGAAACTGGTAGGTCTAATGGAACCCCAGAGGAATTGCTCCAGAAGGCTGCCAAAGCATTATTTCATGGGCGTTCCCTACCATGCCTTTCCTTCACTTCTCCCCATTCTGGTGGAGTGCAGAGCATCCCAGAAAGGCTAAGAGGTAGAAGACTGGATGGCCACTATTTGAAGCACACCTAGAATCCTATCATCATCATCAGGGATGATTTGCAGAAGAACAAGGAAGAACTGCAACTTTCCTAACACATTCTGAGTTTTCTAGGACTCAATTCATCTGCCTAGAAAGAGGCTATAAAACAATACTGTGAAAAAGCAAACTGTTCCAGTTTAAATCTTCACCTTGGGAAATCACATAGCTTTCTAAACCTCTACTTCCTCATCTGTAAAAGGCCCTCTGGGGGGGCAGTTAGGTGGCACAGTGGATAGAACACAGCCCTGGTGTCAGGAGGACCTGAATTCAAATCCGAACTCAGACATTTAATGATTAGTTAGCTGTGTGACCTTGGGCAAATCACTTAACCCCATTGCCTTGCAAAATCAAAACCAAACCAAACCAAAAAAGGTCCCCTGGAGTCTCCACAAGCTCTTGCTCTACATCTCTATGACCCAACAGGTTCTATGCAATTCAGCAAATATTTATTTTATATATGACATTTCTTTTTAGACCTAAGCAACTAGGTGGTGCCCTAGAGTTCAGGACTTGGAATTAGGAAGACTTGAGTTCAAATCTTACCTCACTTACTACCTGTGTGACTTGGGGAAAAAAAATCCCTTAATTGTTCTATCTGAATTTCCTTGAAATTTCCTGTGAAATGAAGATAATAATAAATCCCCTCCTGGGTTACTGTGAAGACCAAATATGACCACTCATATTTTTGAAAGCCTTAAAGCATTCTATTAATGCTAGCTATTATTATTATTAGTAGTAGTAGTAGTAATGTTACTGTATAAAAGCTATCAAGGAATTTACATTTAACTGTGGAAATGACATGTGTATGGATGAATTAATAGTTTTTCGGGAGCAAGGAAATGTACTAACCAGCCAGTTGGCTGGATCAGAACGTAGGAAGGGAAGCACAAGTTGAGCCTTGAAGGAAAACAAAAAGTAGCCTAGTCTGGATGGAAGAAACAGAGGATTCATGAGAGAATCCTAGGAACTTGAAGTAGAAAGTTAGATTGTAAAGGTTTATGTGCAAGAGATTTTCAATCAAGGGCAGTTAGGTGGCCCAGTTGTTAAGATTATCTGACCTGGAGTCAGAGAGACTCCAGAAACTCACTAGTTGTATGAGCCTGGGCAGGTCACTTTACCCTATTTGTCTCAATTTCCTCTTCTGTAAAATAAGTTGGAGAAGGAAATAGTAAACCACTCAAGTATCTTTGCCAAGAAAACCCCAAATGAGGTCACAAAGAGATTGAAAAATGATTAAGCAACAAGACTTTCTTTCTTTTTTTGATCATTTATTTATTTTTTAAGAAAGAATTTATTTTGAGTTTTACAATTTTCCCCCCATTCTTGCTTCCCTGCCCCCACCCCTTTCAGAAGGCATTCTATTAGTCTTTATATTGTTTCCATGGTATATATTGATCTCAGCTGAATGTGATGACAGAGAAATCATATCCTTAAGGAAGAAAAATAGAGTATGAGATTGTAAAATTACATAATAAGATAATGGTTCCCCCCCCCCCAATTTGAAGGTCTTTGGTCTTTGATCAAAGTCTATAATTCTTTCTCTGGATACAGATGGTATTGTCCATTGCAGATAGTCCAAAATTGTCCCTGATTGTTGCACTGATGGAATAAGCATGTCCGTTTGATCATCACCCCCATGTTGTTATTAGGGTAGACAATGTTTTTCTGGCTCTGCTCATTTCACTCAGTATCAGTTCATGCAAAATCCTTCCAGGCTTCCCTGAATTCCCATCCCTCCTGGTTTCTAATAGAACAATAGTGTTCCATGACATACATACATACATATATATATATATATCAGTTTGTTAAGCCATTTCCCAATTGAAGGACATTCACTTAATTTCCAATTTTTTGCCACCACAAACAGGGCTGCTATAATATTTTTGTACAAGTGATCTTTTTATCCCTTTTCATAATCTCTTCAGGGTATAGACCCAGTAGTGGTATTGCTGGATCAAAGGGCATGCACATTTTTGTTGCCCTTTGGGCATAATCCCAAATTGCTCTCCAGAAAGGTTGGAGAGTTCACATCTCCACCAACAATGTATTAGTGTCCCAGATTTCTGGCATCCTTTCCAACATTGATCATTGTCCTTTCTGGTCATATTGACCAGTTTGAGAGGTGTGAGGTTCTTAGGGACAGAAGGAAATGGTGGAGTAAAGGCAAGAATTTGTCTGAGGTCACCCAAGTTCCCCCCACAAACAACCTTAAAATAATGATTCAAATATAAATTCTGAAGTGGTAGAACCACTTTGTGAGTCAAAACAAGCCCAAGACAACACCACCTAGGGTGAGAGTGGAGCACCATCCAATTTAGACCAATCCTTGATAAGCCAGCAATAGACCTTGGAGAGGGATGAGGGTTGGGGACAGACTGAATTGGCAGTAACAGCTTCTGGAACTCTCAGCTCACAATTAATAGACAAGTCAGACAATTGGCCACAAGGAGATTATGGGGGGGTTCTGTTTGCTGACACTGGGTGCAGGATTTGCATTGTTCATATGCGTATCTACATTTCAGTCCTCAATCACAGACCAGAGGTAAGGAAGAGCACTAGAGCACTAGCACGCAGAATTTATGACTGCAGGGGAGCTGGGACCCTTGTCACAGTTTCAGAATGGAAAAGAGTGGGACCTGAACACAGGTATCATCCCTCTTCTTATATCATACCATCCTGGAAAAACTGAAAACTTACAAATCCCCAGTCCTGATTCTGAAAACAATAACATGAAAAACTTGAAGCTTGGTACAGTGTGCTCTCCACTCTGGGAGCAGAGAGCAACTTTAACATAAAATTAAAAGTCAAGAAATATGCTGGAAAAATGAACAAACAAGAAAAATCAACATGACCATAGAAAATTGCTATGGTGACAGGTAATATCTAAACACAGAAGACAAAAAAGGAAAGATAGTTATACCCAAAGTCTCAAAAAAAAAATGGTCTTAAGTAAAAAAAAAAAGAATTCCTAAAAGAATTCAAAAAGGATTTTAAAAATCAACTACTTAGAAAACTTTGGGGTTAAGTGATTTCCAATGGAAAGCCTTACCCAGGATGACTTATTTTCAAATAAGAGAAAAATTGGGGAAAGAAATGAGAGTGATAAGAAAACCATGAAAAACAAAGTCAAAACTTGGTAAAGGAGGCACAAAAAAATTACTGAAGATAACTTACAAAGCAGAGTTGATATGGAAATGGAAATGGAAAAGGAGGCATCAAAACTCATGAAAGACAATATCTGAACCCTTGTGTGGCCTGTATATTTAATATTGGTCAGCAGTATGATGTGGAGGAGCAGCTAGGTTACATAACAAATAGAGTATCAGGCTGGAGTAAGGAAGACTTATCTTTTGAATTCAAATCCAACCTGAGACTCTTACTAGCTAGCTGCATGACCTGTGCAAATCAACTTCACCCTCCTAACATTTGTAAAATGAGCTGGAGAAGGAAATTGTAAACCATTCTTGTATCTTTGCCAAAAAAAACCCAAAAGGGGTCACAGAGAGTCAGATTTGACTGAAATGATGCAGCAGCAATGATATTGTATTTTGTTAGGAAAAACATATCTTTCAGAAAGGAGGTCATTGTTCCTCTGTACTCTGCCCTAGTAAGGCCACATCTGGATTGTGTTCAGTTCTATATGCTATAGTTTAAGAAATATAACATCCCAATGGGGTTACTTCTCTAAATTCTTCTGTAGGCACAGGTTGCAATCCCCAGAACATAACTGAAAACTACTCACCATCCTTTTTAGGAGTGTTTGAAGGTCTAGGTTTCTAGGATTGTCACTCATGAGTCCCCAGTGGCATGCTCCCCATTAATATTAGTCATCTAGATATACTTTTTATTTTAGGTTTTTTTTTTGCAAGGCAAATGGGGTTAAGTGGCTTGCCCAAGGCCACACAGCTAGGTAATTATTAAGTGTCTGAGACCAGATTTGAACCCAGGTACTCCTGACTCCAAGGTTGGTGCTTTATCCACTACACCACCTAGCTGCCCCTAGATATACTTTTTAAAGACTGTGTCTCCCTGTCTTAGCCAGACAACTTAGGGACAACTCACAGGATCAAGCCCTCATTTTTAACATTGACCAAGTTGCCCCTTAGTCAACCTGGTGGTTCCCTGCCCTAGTGTGCTTACCATATTAATGGCAAACAGTTCAGAACCCAATAACTATATTTTAGCAGAATTACCTTTGAATTTATCTGTGTTTTATTCATTTATAAGACATTCATCTCTGAAGGGATTAAGGCTTTGTTAGATTGCCAAAGGAATTAATAATACCAAAAAAATGATTAAGAGCTTCTGACCTAGGTATGTAGAGGAACATGTCAAATGCACTAATTTGGCAAGATAGTTGAAGACTCCTTCAATTCACTCCTTATACTCCATCATATTTATATAGTGCTTTTTTAATTTTTGCAACAACCAAGAAATAAGGTAGTATATTATTATTTCCATTTTATCAGCAAGGCTACAGTGAGTTCCCTATTGTCTCAAAGTCAATGTTGAAGCATGGATTATTCAAACCCAAACTGGCTTGACTTTAAATCCATCATTCCTGCTATTACACCTGACATTCCTCTCTATATCTTTGGATATTCTTTCTTGGGGTTTGCTGACAATTTATGTGAATTGAAAACCAGATACTGAGTTTTATGTTTTCTCCAATGGATCACTGGTAGATATAGGGAGTCTTTGCATGCAAAGGAAACCCTGTAGCATGTACAATAGCAATTCCATTTCAGGAGGCAAACCTGAGAAATTTGGCATTATTGTCTGGAGATGTTTTGACTCATTTTGGGCTGTAACCTTAGATGAAGATAGATTAATCATGTGGCAAAAGCTGGGAATAATCACTGGACAGCCTGTTTATTCCATTGATATAGATAATGATGTTAGAGAACTGGAAGAGGTCTTTCAGACTATTGAGTAGACCTTGTTTGGAAAACCTGACCCTTAATTAGGGTAGTGGTCATATAAGTACAGGAAAGGAGATGAATTCTAGAAATGTTATGGAGGTAGGTAGCATCAACAGGATTTGGCAACTGATTGGAAAATTGGGTAAGTTGGGCAAGGAATTGGATGTGAGATAGTGGATCTAGGTGTTTGGAAATTTGGAAGTTCTTTTTTTTTAATAGATTTATTTATTTTTCCAGCTACATGCAAAAATAGGTTTCAATATTTATTTTTTTGTAAGGTTTTTGAGTTCCACATTTTTTTCCCCTCTATCTCTTTTCTTCCTTCTCCCCTTGATAGAAAATAATCTGATCTAGGTTATACAGTATAACTATGTTAAACTTATTTCCATATTAGCCATGTTGTTGAAGAAGATCAGAACAAAAAGGAAAAAATAATGAGAGGGAAAAACAATAAAACATAAAACAAATTTTTGAAATTGAAAATAGCATGCTTTGGTCTGCATTTAGATTCCATGTTTCTCCTCTGGAAGTGGATGGTATTTTCCATCTCAAGTCTATCTCAAGTCCTTTAGAAATGTCTTTGATCATCTGCTGAGATCTTTAATCATCACTGCTGAGAAGAGCTAAGCCCATCATAACTGATCATCGCACAATGTTCCTGTTAACATGTACAATGTTCTGGTTCTGCTCACTTCACTTAGCATCAGTTCATGCAAGTCTTTCCAGGTTTTTCTGAAGTCTGACTGTTCATGATTTCTTACAGAACAACAGTGTTCCATCAAAATCATATATCACAATTTGTTCAGTCATTCCCCAATTGATGGGTATTCCTTCAATTTTCAATTCTTTGCCACTACAAAAGACTATTATAAATATTTTTATATATGTGGTCTTTTTCTTGATGCCTTCTATAGAAATAGAGAGGTCAGGAAGAGAGATAGTTTTGGGGTTGTTTTTTATTTTGTTGGGATAATATTTTTTTTTTTAAGTTTTTGCAAGGCAAACAGGGTTAAGTGGCTTGTCCAAGGCCACACAGCTAGGCAATTATTAAGTGTCTGAGACCAGATTTGAACCCAAGGTACTATTGACTCCAGGGCCGGTGCTTTATCCACTATGCCACCTAACTGCTGGGGTAATATTGTTAACTTTATTTTGGACATATTGATTTAGAGATGTCTTTGGAATAGTTCTATATTAAAGATAGGGATAGGGACTGGGCTCATGGGAACCACAGGGAAGAAGAAACTCCTACCAGACAGCTTGTCATCTTTTTCATTACTTATAATTGTCAAGAACTACTTAGAGAACTTTGGGGTTAAATGATTTGCAATGGAAAGTCTTACACAAAGATAGGTAGAACTGAATGGGTTGCAATTAATAACAATGGATTAAATAATAGATTCAGTAAAGCACTGATATATTATGGTAATAATCTAACCCACCTACAATGCAAGGTAAATATTCTTTACAAAGGTTGCCAGGATGGGTGATGGATGTGTTGGAAGAAAGTAAAAATGACCCACGCGTTCCTTTGCCCTTGGCTGCATTTTTAAGAAGAGGGAGGGAGGGAGGGAAGGAAGGAGGGAAGAAATGAGGCCTCCGAAGGCCTGCTGGAACATGCACTGTCATTACAAGCAGCAGCCACCACCTGGTACAAGTCTCAAACTTGAAAGTAGACACAGAAGCATTCTCATAACTCACAGGAACATCTTACACTGGTGAACCCTCCCTGACCTCCCTCTGATAACTGCTTTAATCTCTTTTAGCAGAGTAATGTTTTCTTCATTCATTAGAGATGATTCTGGTATTCTCCTTCAAACTCCATTTTGGGTTGTGCCTAGGGGAGTCAGGTTATTCCTGGTTCTATTCAAATATTTTTAATTAACCCAGACCTCAAAAACAAAACTCAAATCATAAAAGGGATCTTTTCTGGGAGAACTGAGTAGGTTGTTTTTCATCTTTTATGAAACCTTTATTGGGACATGGCATTTGAGGATACATAATGAGGATATGATTATTCAATTAAATTAAATCTAAAACTTTAGTTTCTATTATCACTCTGTTCTGACTTTACTAAATGTTTAAATAGATAGAATTCTAAATATATAGAATCAGGCAGAGAAAAGTACCTATTGCATACCAGATTCTTTACAAAAATTTTATCTTATTTAAACCTCATATCAATCTCGAGAGGTAACTGCTACACATAAAGAAACTGAAGCAGACAGAGTTTAAGTGACATGCCCAAGGTAACATGGCTAGTAAGTGATTGAGGTGTATTTGAACTTAAGCTTTCTGACTCCAGGTTCAGCTCTATACATTGCTCTACCTATCTGCCTAACACTCTCAGAGGAAGGATGATTGTTGCCATTAAGACCAATATACTTTTGGGGCGGCTAGGTGGTGCAGTGGATAGAGCACCGGGCTTGGTGTCAGGAGTACCTGAGTTCAAATGCAGCCTAGACACTTAATAATTACCTAGTTGTGTGGCCTTGGGCAAGCCACTTAACCCCATTGCCTTGCAAAAACCTAAAAAAAAAAGACCAATATACTTTTAATCCCCCACTGAAGTTTTCAGATGCTAAGACTATTTTGTGACCTTGGGCAAGTCATGTCACTGAGCCTCAGCATCCTCATCTGAAAAATGGGTATATGATCTTGCCTCAGATACATACTAATTGAATGACCCTGGGCAAATCACTAAGCTCCTATTTGCCTCACTTTCCTCATCTATAAAATGGTCTATTAGTAGCTAACATCTACCTCCCAGGGTAGTTGTGAGGATCAAATGAGATTATATGTTAAAGTTACAAACTTTATTGAAAATGGTAGCTACTATTATTATTACTTTCATTTATTTTCTGTTTTTATTTTTTGCAAGGCAATGGAGTTAAGTGACTTGCCCAAGGTCACATAACTAGGGAATTATTAAGTGCCTGAGGCAGGATTTGAACTCAGATCCTCCTGACTTCAGGGCCAGCACTCTGTCTTCTGTGCCACCTAGCTGCCCCATATTATTATTATTACTTTTAGAAAAATATTGACCAAGATTCGGAATGAGCAGATTAATTCCTTTAATACTGAGAGAGTAGAGACCATCTATCTTGAGCTCCTTCCTCTCCTGTACCTCAAAATCTCTCTACAATATCCTCTAAAAACAAAGGTGTGGAACTGTGAAAGATTCTTTTAGCCAGTCAGAAGATATTTCCTATGTAGTGTCATCTTGCCTTCATCCAATAGTCACAATTCTGTAATCCTTCAGATTGTTTAAAGATTTATTATTTAAACTCTTCTACTCACTCAAACTATCTTTTCACAGTTGAACTTCAGGAATGTCTTCTATATTTCTTTATCTCCTTTTCATTCCCCAATACTTTGCAAAGTATGTTTAGAATTCCTCACTTGTCTGAAATACTCTAAGATTACTAATGGTATTTTTAAAAAAGTTATTTTGAATTTTTGAATTTTACAATTTTTCCCCAATCTCGCTTTCCCCCCCCAGAAGGCAGTCTGTTAGTCTTTACATTGTTTTCCATGGTATACATTGATCTAAGTTGAATGTAATGAGAGAGAAATCATATCCTTAAGGAAGAAAAATAAAGTATAAGACATAACAAAATTGTATAGTAAGGTAATGTTTTTTTTTTTAAATTAAAGGTAATAGTCTGGTTTTTTTCAAACTCCACAATTCTTTCTCTGGATACAGATGATATTCTCCATTGCAGACAGCCCCAAATTGTCCTTGATTGTTGCACTGATGGAATGAGCAAGTACATTAAGGTTATCAGCCCCACCCCTATGTTGCTGAGAGTCCAATGTTCTTCTGGTTCAATAATGATATTTTTTATTTTTTAAATTTATTTTTAAAATTTATTGTTATTAAAGATATTATTTGAGTTTTACAATTCCCCCCCCCATCTTACCCCCCCCCCCCCACGGAAAGCAATCTGTCAGTCTTTACTTTGTTTTCATGTTGTACCTTGGTCCAAATTGAGTGTGATGAGAGAGAAAGCATATCCTTAAAGAAAAGACAAGAAGTCCAAGAGGTAGCAAGATCAGACAATAAGATATCTGTTTTTTTCCCTAAATTAAAGGGAATAGTACTTGAACTTTGTTCAGACTCCACATCTCCTTATCTGGATACAGCTGGCACTCTCCTTTGCAGACAGCCCAAAATTGTTCCCGATTGTTGCACTGATGGAATGATCAAGTCCTTCAAGGTTGATCATCACCTCCATGTTGCTGTTAGGATATACAGTGTTTTTCTGATTCTGCTCATCTCACTCAGCATCAGTTCATGCAAATCCCTCCAGGCTTCCCTGAAATCCTGTCCCTCCTGGTTTCTAATAGAACAATAGTGTTCCATGACATACATATACCATCTGTAATTGAAGGACATTTACTGGATTTCCAATTCTTTGCCACCACAAACAGGGCTACTATAAATATTTTTGTACAAGTGATGTTTTTACCCTTTTTCATCATCTCTTCAGGATATAGACTCAGTAGTGGTATTGCTGGGTCAAAGGGTATACACGTTTTTATTGCCCTTTGGGTGTAGTTCCAAATAGCTCTCAGGAAAGGTTGGATGAGTTCACAGCTCCACCAACAGTGTAATAGTGTCCCAGATTTCCCACAACCCTTCCAACAATGATCACATAATGATATTTTTTAAAGGAAAAAATTTTAAAATTTCAAACTTAAGAAACACTAAAACAAGCTTTTGCTTATACATAGTAGGATAGAAAAAGAGATTTACATATGAAACTATGGATCTCTAAAATATAACTTACTTTTGTTTTTTAAATGTATAAAAGGGTATCTTGCTTATTTATGACATTTTTACCCTTCTTTGCATTCAAAAATGTTTCCATGACTTTCTTTTCTTTTTTGGAGTGAGGCTATCCTTCCTTATATTTGCTTACCCTCCCTGCAATGCAAAAAAAAAAAAATATAAATGAAGCTCATGTTGTTGTTCATCCTTGTATTCGCAAGGGACTTGTGACATCACAGGGTGATATTTTTGATTTGCTTGTGAACTGGATTTAAGTGATGCAGGTTTGTTCAAAGTTATCAGCTCTACTGCTCTCTCTTCCAGAGTCATCAAAATCCAGTAGGAGGACAGAAGACAACATCAGCAATGACTCAGGATGCAGGGGATGACCTTGGAGTCTTCCATGTCTGACCAAAGTCTATGAATTCCACAATGCTTATTTCAGCCCTTCATGACCATTGGAACAATTTGCCCATTCTAGAGGATGAAATTTTCACATGTTTGGAGTAGACATCCTCCAACTCACCAATGGGTTTGTGGCTGGTCAGTACCCTCAGCCTTGTTTAGTCTGTCTGTACATGCTGCAATTTCATGGAGTCATACCTGAGAGTTGAGTGCCAGATGAATACCAAAGGTGGATGAACAGCCCTATAAAGGTTCAGCTAGCACTCACACCAGAAGTGCTAATTCTTCTTGAATATCCATACACATTACATATACACATGTTAGTTTTGCTCAAATATTAACTTATAACATATAAACATGTATATGTGTATATGTACAGGCAGGTATATAGCCAAGTGAAACTAATACAAAAAATAGACATTTTATTCACACATATAAATATACATATATTTATATATTATATATATATGTGCATCGATATATATTTATATATTCAAGCAAAACTAATTCTTTTTTTTTTTTGCAAGGCAAATGGGGTTAAGTGACTTGCCCAAGGCTACACAGCTAGGTAAATATTAAGTGTCTGAGTCTGGATTTGAACTCAGGTACTCCTGACTCCAAGGTTGGTGCTCTATCCACTGTGCCACCTAGCTGCCCCAAAACTAAGTCTTACAAAGAGAATACATCTCATTTTTTTTATCTTCAGTTTGTCACCTCTCTGTCAGGAAAAACGTAGCTTCAATACTGGTCTTTTGTAATCCTGTTTGATTATTGCATTGCTCACAGTTCTCATATCTTTCAAATTTGTTTTTCTTTGTAATTTTGTTTTATTGTTCAAATCCTTGTTCTGCTCTCTTACTCTGTTTTGGTTTGTGCAAGTTTTCCCAGGATTCTCTGAAAGGGATCCTTTCATCATTTCTTATCACTCTATAAAATTCATTACATTCATATACCATAATTTGTTCAGCCATTCTCCAATAAATGGGAAGTCCTTTCATTCCTAGTTCTTTGTAGTAATGAAAAAAAAGGGCTGCTATAAATATTTTTGCACCTTTTATTTGATTTCTTTGGGAGCACAGAACTAGAAGTTCATTGGGTTGTTTACAATTTAGTGATTTTTTGTAAATGGCTTTCCTGAATGGCTTTTACCAAAACTGTTCCACCAATGATCCACTATCAACAATTTTCATTTTCCCTGTTTCTGGTCATCTTTGCCAAAATGATCAGTGGAACCTCATAGTTGCTTTAGTTTGTAGTTTTCTAATTACAAGTGATTTGGAACATTTTTTCAAATGGCTATTGATAGCTTGGATTTCTTCTTTTGAAAACTGCCTATTCATGTCTTTTGACCACTTGTCAATTGAGGAATGAGAGCCAGTGATCTTTCCACTGTATAGTCAAGAGATGATTATCTCTTTAATTAAAAAGACCTCATCTACAGATGAATTCTTCTTTTGGACCCTAGAAGCCCTCAGTTCCAGAATATCTCTTTCTCTAGTATAAATGTCCTCAGGCATCAGGTACTCTGCCAACTCAGCATCCCCAGAACCCTTCATTACATATCTTGGTGCCAGAATAGGGGCTCTTGTACTTCTCAGTTTTACAGGGACTTTTTGGAAATTGAGGTGTGTAGTAACTGACTATGAACAATACGAGTAGGGATGGGAAAATTATTACTATTATGGACAATACACATTCTATCCCCTTTGCAGTTTGCAAGACCTAAGTCTGCTTTGTGCAAATCACTTCATTTTCCTCATCTGTAAAATGGGAATAAAAATAGCTATGGTACTGACCTGAGAGTCATGTTGTAAAGATAAATTAGATGACCTATGGACATTTTACAAACTTTTAAATACTACATAAAGGGGTCATTTATTATTTTCACCATCATTATATAGGGAAGAAAGATATCTATTTTCACTGCCTCCACTTTTTCATCACCTACTTATTTCTGAATCTCTAAAATCTGCTTTTCTCCTCAGTCATTGATGATGCTCTCTTTCAATTTCACTTATTCATTGGCAATCTGATCATGTCTTCCTGGTCTTCATCTTCCCTGACCTCTCTGTAGAATTGGACAATATGGAGCAGTTTTTCTTTTTGATATTCTTTCCTCTCTTAGCTTTAAAGACATACTTTTGCCTGGTTATCTTGCTACTTGTCTTGCATCTCATCTTATTTTTTGTTTCATCTCTCTTTTATCCCCAATATTTGGCTATTTTCCCCAAGACTCATTCTGAATCCTTCCCTCTCCCCATTTGTTCTCTTCTCCTCTGCTATTCTGTCCTCTTTCTTTCCCCTTTTCTATTCTCTTTCCGCTGCTCTGGTCTCTTTTCTCCTTTTTCTTCTCTTTTCTCCTTTGCCTCTTTTTGTCTCATTGTGTTCTCATGTACAATCACCACCCCCTCCCCCTGTTGGTTTCAGCTGTAATATCTTTTCAGATAACTCCTGGATTCCTCATATTTCCCTTAAGCTTCAGTCCCTACATTGTCAGTAAGTCAGTAGACACCTCCATTTGGATGTCTCATTTACACTTCAATCTCAATCTATCTCCCCACAAAACCTCTCCTTTGTTCTGCCTTTCCTTACTTTAGTTGGTGGTACTATTGTCCAACATCCTTTTAAACAGTTTCTGAATCTCAGATTTGGAAGGCTATTTATTATAGTCTTATTGAAAAGTCCATTAACAGAAATTTCCCAAGTGGTCTTCCAGCTTGTGTGTAAAGACCTATCACACTTTTTGATGTTCCTCAAATCATTCTCTGAGGGTGATTACTAGTTGTACCTGGTTAAAACCTATTGTTTCAGCTTCCTTATATGTCATTTCCTTCATTTTCTCTTCTCCCTTATATTTGTTCTGCCTTGACTTATCCATCACTTGGGAGTTTTCACTTTCCTGACTATTTTGCTATGCCTGTCAGGACCTTGTCTATAGACTAGAAGACAGTTTGGGTGCTGAAAAGTCCCTGTTGAAAACAAAGTATTCAGTTTTGAAATTGTGCAAGCATCTACCCCATTTACCTCCAACATTCAATCACTTGCCCAATCTTATGGCATTTACCTCTCCCATATCTCCTCTTCTCACACTGCTACTGTCCTAATTTTTGCCCTCACTACTTTTTAGAACACTATTATAATAATAGCTTCCTAAATGATTTTTCT
Organism: Macrotis lagotis; assembly: GCF_037893015.1. Classification (NCBI taxonomy): domain Eukaryota; kingdom Metazoa; phylum Chordata; class Mammalia; order Peramelemorphia; family Peramelidae; genus Macrotis; species Macrotis lagotis. Next base: position 132,014,154 of record NC_133666.1, on the reverse strand, counting down.
ATCTTCAGGCTCTCTTCCCTTTCAGGGAGTCTATGAGATCAAAACAACATTTTTTATAATAATGCTAAGACCTTTCACTTTCTAATATGGTAAATATCAATAGGTATAACCCACATTAAACAAAAAGATTTTGGGGGAAGGATCTTTAATAATTTTTGAGAGTATAAATGGGTCTTGACACTAAAAAGTTTGAGAACCATTGGTCTATACCATGTTGTATCTTTGGTTCTAAATGACTGAGAAAGTTAGAAAGTTATGGAATATAAGGAAGGCTTTATGGAGAAAGGTGTTTTCATACTTAAGCTTGAAGTATGGGTAACATTTGCCTGAGGGCTTCTTTCTTCTCTATTATTTCCACCCCATTGAAACTTAGACTCCATCCTTGCATTTCCTGGTTCTGAGAGGTAAGCTTTTGTCTTATTTTACGAAGGCTCAGCCTTCTAGAATTTCCCAATTACCCATTTCTTATGAGGGTAATCATCCTACACCACCTGGCTTTCCGTCACTCTTTTATATTTTGTCTTCCTCTATTAGAATGTAATCTCCTTGAAGGCATGAACAATCTTCTTTGCTTGTATTTGCATTCTTAGTGCTTAATACAGTGTCCCTTAGTAAATACTTAATGGATGTTTTATCTATCTTCCCAGCACCTCCATCTCAGCTTTTGTAAACCTTTGTCCTTTATTTTAAAAATGCTAATAGGACCTTTGGGGAAGGAAGGTATTCAGCATCAGATAACATACCCTAAGTGGAATGACTTAAAGCAATAAGGAAAATTTGATCCCCCCTCCCCCCAGTTTCAGCACTAGAGTATAGGAGAGAATGGGACTATATACTTCAAAGATTCAATGATATGTGCTGTTTCTTCCCATCCACTGACTTAAACGGGAATGAAAAATAATGAAAAACATTTTGGATTCTTTTTTTCAATTTCTCTCTCTTGAACTTTCAAACTAGAATGCAGCAAAGGTTAGGAAGGAACATTTCTTCCAATTTCATCCCTGTCTTCACCAGTAACTGAAGCATTTGGCAATCTTCCTTGGGGGAGCTGAGGCTAGAGTTTCCAGAACTTCTAGGTCTGACTACTTTATTTTCTCTTTCTATTTCCTTTAGAGAGCACAGAAAGAGACTAGGTCCTGAGAATGGACTTTTTCTAACATTGAGTTAAAGAATTCCTTGAGATTGATGTGAATTCAAGAGGGGTGGTTAGGCACCCAAAGCAAAAACTTTTCTTAGCAGAGTACTTCTCAGATGAGAGGAGAACCATGCAAGTTCTCACAGCTGAAGGACAAAGGCTATTCATTCAAGTTTTGGAGATCTGGGTTTTGACCATGATATCGCTTAGCACCTGTGGGCTATGTATTGCTTTCCACATGAAAGCAAGGTTTTATAAATGAATTCTGGGAAGAGGACCGAGAAGAGAGAGCTGAATGGCAGATCTAGATTTCTTTTAGCCATTCCTTCTGTGGGCTATTGTGGCATGCCAATTTTTAGGGAAGTTATCTTTTTCCCAACTCCTTCACTCTGCCCGTACTCTAGTAACCATTTTTTTTAGTTTTTTTTTTTTTTTTTGCAAGACAAATGGGGTTAAGTGGTTTGCCCAAGGCCACACTCCAAGGCCCGTGCTTTATCCACTACGCCACCTAGCCTCCCCTTCTAGTAACCATTAATCCTGAACTCTTACAGTCATCCATGAAGGATACAACACAGTAATATTGGAGTGCAATCCCTTTTTGTAGCTGTGGCAAGTTTTATAATCTGTATTATAATTATATTCTGAGTCTGAGGGATTGACATGTTGTGTGGGGTTGTCCAAGGAGAGGAGGAGATTTTTTTTGTGGGATGTTTGTGCAATTGTTGTTTCCAATATTTGATATATTCCATGTTACTTGTGTCTGATGCTCAACATGACTATGACTTTACTAATCTAATTAAAATATGTTGATTTTGGTAACTTATGAAATGTAAAGTGATCTTCTTGTAACAGCTAGATCTAAGAGGGAAGGATTGCTCCTAGGTGAAGACAAAATGAGTCATAAAACCAAACCAAACCAAACCAAAACTTGAATTCAGAGTCCAAGTCAAATTTTAGTAATAACAGTACTGAGGAGCTTGAGCTACCCAAGGCCCTGTCACCTATATGATGAAGAAATAAAATTCTAGAGAAAGACAACTAAAATGACTGGAGAAATTTATATATAGAAAGGAAGAGCAAACATGAGGATAGACTCAGATTATCAGTATTTGGGTCTAGTACAGAGGAAAGGAATGACTCTACTGTCTTTCCTTAGGGTTGTAAAGGAGATTACTGAGAAATCAATACTATCTTAGTGGTTACCTTGTGCTAAAAAGGGTAAAACTACAAAGGAGTCTAGTGCACTTCTGAACAAAGAAAGATAACAAAGATAACTTTGGTCCTCAGAAAAAAGACCCTATTTGATGAGTATTGTGACCTTGACCTCTGGCTGGCTATTCTTTCTTTCTTTAAGACTAAAGGCATTAGGGGTGGCTAGGTGTGGATAAAGCACCTGCCTTGGAGTCAGGAGTACCTGGGTTCAAATCCAGTCTCAGACACTTAATAATTACCTAGTTGTATGGCCTTGGGCAAGCCACTTAACCCCATTGCCTTCAAAAATCTAAAAAAAAAAAAAAAAAAGATAAAGGTTAAAAGTCTCTCCAGCTTTCTTTCTCTTTCCAATTTCTCTCCAACTATGATAAGAAAACAATCTTTTTAGTTTCTCTGCAACAGTCACTCTAGATAGTTTCTCTCCATCAAATTCTCAATATGGTTCTTCATAAAATAAATTATAACACTTCTCCCAAGAAGTTTTTCCTCACCTTCTTTCTCTCTCTGTCTTCTCCACAAACTCCTCAGATTCTTACAAATCAAGTTAAAACACACATACACTCTCCCTCATTCCAAAGGGAGAAGCACTCATAGAATAACAGAACTACTCCTAAAGAGACAATGACAGGGGACAACTAGGATGCAAAGTGGATACAGCAACAGTCAGGACCTGAGTTCAAATCCAGATTCAGACACTTAAGAATTCCCAACTCCATTGCCTAGCCAAAAAAAAAAAAAAGAAAGAAAAAAGAAGATACAATAATAATTTCCCTAAGTCCCTTATGGGGGCTCTTGAAATAGATGTTATACTAACTTTGATAGTCTTGGGCTATAACAGCAAAACTCTCAAAAACATTTTTATTTTCATTTTCAAATTCTCTCCCCAGAAGACAAGAAATTTGATATCTATTGTACATACAAAGATATGGAACCACAAGGACTTTAGAAACTGTCTTGTCCATCTGAGATTCAGAGGAGGTTATACACAGTGTGTCCCAGTGTGTCCCTCTGATTCACCGAAGGGTGATATTCATTGTCCTTAACAAGTTTACTGTATGTGGCACAAAGCAATGAGTAATATTTACTAGGCACCTGCTATGTGCATGACCAATGAATATGTAAAGGTCCCATGGCATGATGGATAGAGTATACAAATTGGAGTCAAGAACGCAAGTTCAAATTCTGCCTCTGCATAGCTGGGTAAGTATGGGCAATTCAGTTAGCCTCTCTAGATCTCAGACCCCCCCTCTTAAGACAGAGACTCTTAACCTGGAATCTGTGAACTAAAAAAAAAAAATTTTTATCATTCTGTTTCTATGTAATTTATTTTCTTTGTAATTCTGTGTATTTTATTTTATGCACTAAAAATATTTTCCTGAGAAAGATCCACAGGCTTCATTAAACTACCAAGGGATCTTAAAAAAGCTTAAGAACCCTTGTTGCTATTTGTTTGTGAAGTGTTCCCACAATGACGAAATCATTGATATATAGGAATAGGTGGCTAGGTGGCACAAAAGATAGAGTGCCAGGTCTGGAGTCAGCAAACTTGAATTTAAATCTAGCCTCAGGAACTTTCTAGTTGTGTGACTCTGGGCAAGTCATAATCCTTTTTACCTCAGTTTCCTCACCTGTAAAATGAACTGGAGAAGGAACTGATAAACCACTCCAGTATCTTTGCCAAGAAAACCCCAGTTGGAATAATGAAGATTTGAATATGACTTAAAAACAATTAAAATAACAACCCCAAACTTGAAGAATAGTATTCAATGCTAAGGGAGTTATAAAACTTATATAAAAAAAAAGATTCCTGATTTCATGGAGCTTATAGTCTAGCAATAATTTTTTCTTTTCTTTTTTTTTAGAATAATTTTTTCTTTTAAAAAAGGCTCAGATACTATAAAGTACATTTAGGAAGCATTTGATACTTTGGCAGAGACCTGCTTTAGGGAAACAGGTTGACCTGTAAACAGAGAGACTGACTGGTGGAAGCCTATCCTTCAAATAGTCACAGTATAATTGCCTAGCTGTGTGACCTTGGACAAGTCACTTAACCCCATTGACTTAAATAAATAAAATTGTAAAAAAAAAGAATATTCATAGTATGCTCTAATTGCTAGCAACTCACATGATAAAAACAGGGGAGTCTGATTCTAGGAAGATGTGATGATGAATTAAAGAATGACCCTGGGGGGGTGGCTAGGTGGCCCAGTGGATAAAGCACTGGCCCTGGAGTCAGGAGTACCTGGGTTCAAATCCTGTCTCAGACACTTAATAATTACCTAGCTGTGTGGCCTTGGGCAAGCCACTTAACCCCATTTGCCTTGCAAAAACCTAAAAAAAAAGAAATAAAGAATGACCCTGTTGCAAAATTCAGAAAATGCACAGGTATTCTGCTTCTAATCTGCTTATTTTTTAGTGAAATCTCTTGTTGATTACCTGCTAAACTAGAACTAAGAGGGAGATAGATAATATTCCCATGGGGGTAAATCCACTCTTTCTTTCTTCCCTGGATAGTTTGAGTTAGGACAACATGCTGAAAGCCTTTGTTTTCTCCCCACCTGGGCCATGTTGGCCTCTTCCCACCAAGACACTTAACAACATGTCTTCCTTGCTCAAGTCAGCAACAAACCTTCTGTTGCCTCTCAGTTCTCATTATGCAGTCAATGGGAAAAGGTAGCTTTTCATCAAGAAGTAAGAAGAGTGGAGACAGAATACTTGTACATGCTCTGAATCACGTAGTAAGGTCTTTCTATTACATCATGGTTTTCTGGAGGGAGGTTCCCTTAACCTCTTCCATGTTGACTGATGGCAGACCAAGAACTACACATTTTATTGGGGCAAGGGCTCCCACTGGGCAGCTCTATTGTTACAAATACAAAAAAAAAGAGATATAAACAACAAAGAATGTTAGTCTCTATAAGTTTCACCTTTCAAATGAAGAATTTCCTGAATTCCATTGGATGTTCATGACTTCCTATTTTCTTCCCTCCCCTCCAGTTATCTTGTTTCTAATTTGTATAGGCCTATATGTGTATAAGCTATTCCCCCAGATTAGACTGTAAACTTTTCATGGGCAGGAACTGTTATTTTTTTTGTCTTTGTAATACCAGAACTTAGTTCTTTGACTGGGACATAGTAAGCAGCTAATGTGGACCCTTGTTCTCTTGAAGAAGAAAAATAATTTGTTCAAGTTTTTACATAGAAAGTCAGGGAGTTGAAAGGCTTTTCATTGTTCAATTCAATTGTACTGATTGTTGTCCAAACTCAGCAAGAAGACCCATAATAAAATATCTGTTCATAGAGGGAAGTATACTGCAAGTGATTGATTAGGTGACAAAATGAGGCCTAGAGTCAGGAAGACCTAATTGAAATGTGGCCTTAGAAACTTACCCTAGGTAAGTCCTTTAACCTCTGCCTGCCTCAGTTTCCTCAGCTGTAAAATGGGAAAAATAATAGCTCCTGCCTTCCAGGTTTGTTGTAAAGATCAATAACATTTATGAAAAACTTGCCTAGTTTCTGGAACATAATAGATACAATAAATGCTTATTCCTTTTGCATTCCTTTCCCTATCTAGACTGGCTACCTAATGGCAGTTTGAATAAAAGGGACTGCTTTAGATGGGTCACAAAATCTTCCATCTACTGGGTCAATGATGCAAGAAAATTCCTATGCAGGTTGTAATTTAGCAGGGTCTTTACCAGGGTTTTTCCCTGCTACTAGAAAGATGAGTTCCACTCTCCTTCCTCCACCAGATCTCAGGCCCCCTGGCCCCTTTCTTAGCTTGCCTCTGTTACTGAAGACCCTAGACTTTTTCATAAGTCTATACCTCTCCCTTCTCCTTGGAGACAGATGGGAAAGAAGAGCTAAAGAACTGAATGACCTACTTCAGAAACCACCATGCTGGAACAGGGTGGTCCTGTACCCTCATTTTTCATCATGCACGTCAGCTAATTCCCATACTCACCAGTTGAAGTGTATGTACCCCACTTTGGATATACATTAAAGACTGCCACTGATATGTCATAGTAGTCTCTTGGTGATCCTGGGTTCATAAAGGATTTGCTAGCAGAATTACAGCTATGGCAGATCCAAATTTGGAGGACTTTGAGGTCAGTCCCAGCAATGGATTCATACTTACTGTCTGAACCCAGGTAAAGACCCGGAAAAATTGCAAACTGCTTTCAAGCTCACCCAAGTTTAATAGGATTTATTATTAGAAGACAGGTCATGAGATGAAGATTTCTTATTTAACTGTGGTAAGACATGAAGAATAACTCTTAAAATGGCAGTTTTGATCTCTTCTCTCCATGACCTCTTAGTCTTCATCCCTCTTCACCTCTTTGTAGCCTTTTGACACCATTGATCACCACCCTTTTCTCCTGGTTCCTTTCCTGCCCTTCAGATCACTTTTCCTCCTTTCTTTGCTAGATCCTCTTCCAGCTCACACTTTCTAACCACATTCCTTAGAAGGCTCCATCCTGGTCCTTCTTCTCTTCCTTGTTTATACTATTTCATTTAGTGATCTCACTACTTACTTCTTAAGTTATTTCCTTTTTATCTTGTATGTGCTTCTTTATAAATGTTTTCTCCCCTATTAGACTGTGAATTTCTTAAAGGCAGGGTTTGCATTCCCATTGTCATCTTGGCACATAGTAGGTGCTTCTAAATGTTTAATGACTGTCTGATTGGAGGGAGTAGCCCCCTGGACTATATCATCAGTCCTTGAAGAATTGAAGGGGCCATTACTAGGAGCTCTTCTCATTTCCAAACTGTCCTACAGCACAAATTAGAGAGAATAACTCCCTAGGTTGTTAATGATTTCCTAGCCACTAAATGCAGATCACATTCATTCCATTGTGAGTACTGAGAAGGGATCCACTCTTGGTTAAAAAACATTTCACTTTAATCTCCATAGGGGGAGAAAACAAAAACAATCAACCCAGCATTCTCCTCACTGGGTACATATTTCAAAGAGATCAAAGACAGAGGGATAAGTCCCAAATACAGTGAAATAGTCATAGAAATATTTTTAGTGATAGTAAAAAAAACTGAATACCCATGAATAATGGGTATTGACCAAATGGATAATGACCAAAAAAATTGTGGCCTATGGATTTAGTGGAATTTTATTGTGCTGATGTTCAATTGTAGCCACTTCTTCATGACTCTGCTTGAGGTTTCTTGGCAAAGATACTGGAGTGGTTTGCCATTTCCTTTTCTAACTCATTTTACATATGAGGAAAACTGAGGCAAACAGGATATCTTGCCCAAGGTCATATAGTTAATAAGTGTCTGAGGTCAGATGTGAACTTGGGTTTGACTTCAGACCCAGCACTTTATCCTTTGAGTCACCTAGATGCCCCATTATTGTGTTGTATGAAATGACAGTTGTGAAGAATTAAGATAAACTTGGCAAAGTGTGGATGAACTGTTTGGGAATGAAGAAAACAGGAAGAGAACAACACACATAGCTACCATAGTAGTGGAAAGGAAAATAATAGTATATTATTAATGTAATAACCAATATAGAACTCAGAAGACTTGGAATTAAAACCCATTTCTTTCTATTAGGGAGCTGGTGGTTTATAGATGTAGATCAGATATGGTTGCTTTGGTTTTTTGGTTTAGCTTCTGTTTGTCTTTGTTTTAATGGTAGGCTCTGTGTATGTACTGTGTGTGGTGTGCATGAAACAACCACAAATCCAAACCCAAATTAATAAAAAACATTAAAAAATAAAACATTAAAACAATAAAAATAAATATAGTAAAATTTGAATTCTGGAGCAAGGCAATGACTTCCCAGTTTCAGATGGGTATAGATATGCTAAGGAGAATTGCTAGAGAAAATGAATTTAGTTTCATATAAAAATAGAATGAGAGAACTCTGACAAGAGAATAAGAAAACTTTGGGTTTAGGTTGCCTTATTGGTTGCTGTCTGCTGTCTGCTGTATGATCCTGATAAAGTCTTTTCACTACCAAGACCTTCATTTCTTACCTCCACTGAGCAAATGAATGGGTTGCATCAATACCCTCAGTAGTTCCTTCTAGTTCTGATAGTTTAGGATCCTGCGTTCCAAGCTAATATCAGGTCAGTACAGTAATTTCAGTGATCTTGGATGAGTATGGAGAAAAAAGATGGATCTAGATGATACTTGCAATTCATAGTTTTAGAGAATTATCTTTGAGCACTGAGAGATCAAGTGACTTAACCCTTGACCACAAGGCTTATGATGTGACAAAGGTGGATCTTGAACCCAATTCTTCCTGACTTCAGCACTAGTCTACTAACTACTCTGCTGCTTCTCTGAGCTCAGAGCTTGTACATTGGTGGTTTAGCTGAGGCTAGCATGCAAACCTCCTAATGGGCTAGGTTCAATTCATTCAACAAACTTTTATTAAGCCATTTATTAAGCAATGTGGCAGGCATTGTTGAGTTTGCTGGGGCAATTAAAACAGGCTTTTTTTTTTTTTTTAGGTTTTTGCTAGGCAAATGGGGTTAAGTGGCTTGCCCAAGGCCACACAGCTAGGTAATTATTAAGTGTCTAAGACCAGATTTGAACCCAGGTACTCCTGACTCCAGGGCCGGTGCTTTATCCACTGTGCCACCTAGCCACCCCTGCTTTTTAAAATGTTATTGGTTTTTTTTTTTTAAACCATATTTCATAGACTGCAACTTTATGGAAGCTATCAATTGTCCTTTTTTGTTTTTTTTGTTTTTTTTGCAACACAAGTCGGGTTAAATGGCCTGCCCAAGGCCACACAGCTAGGTAATTATTAAGTGTCTGAGACCGGATTTGAACCCAGGTACTCCTGACTCCAAGGCCCATGCTTTATCCACTACACCACCTAGCCGCCCCTCAGGCATTTCTAATTTAAAGATTAACAAAATGAAGAACAAAGTATTATGACAACTGAGTGAAGTAAAAGAATGAGGGAATGATTTGAGGAATAGTTGAGGCTTGCCTTCCCCAGGGATCCCATGTTCTTACTGACCTGAATTTTTTGTTTTACTTCCACATTGTCTTGCTGTATAAGAATGAAATGATGTGTCTGTTTAACCTACAATACAGTCTTTGGTCTGAAAAGACTTGATTCATTCTTTTGAAACAGCTCAGGTGTGTTTGCTTCTGATAGGCGATAGAAGTATAGCTGGAAAAGAACAGAAACAAATTTGTGGAAAAAAGAAAAGCTTCAATTCAATAAGCATATGTAAGGTATTAATGATATACTAAATGCTCTGAGGGATAGAGAAGAAACAGAATGTGATTGTGGTATATGCAATGAGGGACCCTGCCTGGCAGGAATTTAGAATTATAACTTCCAACCAGTACCCTCCTGAAGACCCATGATATTCTGTACCAATATTTAGCAAGTTTCTAAAAAATTTATTTTACTGAAATCTTTTATTTTTATATTATCTTCATTTTTACAAATATCCTCTCCCCTGTTTCCCCTTCTCCAGGGAAACAATCTTAATATAAAGAATAAAATAAGGAGGAAAAAAGTGGTTCAGAAAAATTAACTGGTACATCAGCTAAGATGTATAATATATGAAATGTTCTATACCCATAGTCTCTCACTATATATTTAATGCTCTTTTCTTCAGTGACAAGGGTGATCATTATAATTGCAAAATATTGTTTCTTTTTGCTGTTCTTTCCATTTCTCTTGTAGTAGTTATTGCAAAGGTGTTTTCATAGTTTGATTTAATTCACTTTGTATCAGTTCATACAATTCTTCCCATATTTTTCTATATTCATTTAAGCATTACTATATATTATTTCTATTATATCAGTATGTATTTTATCTTTTATAAAATTTATTTCAATCTGAAATAGTCCATTAAATTAATGTTTTAGAAGTTTTAAGGCATTCTCCAGTTGATGGTTATTTACAGTTTTCAGTTCTTGAGTACTCCAAAAATTACTTTCATAAATATTTTGCTCTTAAATATAAAATAATTCTTCATTTTTTTTACCTCCTTGGGGTACAGGTCTATTTCTGAAATCTCTGGGTGGAAGAAGGTATTGATTTTTAACTCAGGGTTTTGAGCAGACAGACCAAAAGAATTGCAGTTCATTAACAGCCAATGAATTGCCTTATTTAAGAGCAAGTCTTGGTTTGCAGTAGTGCTGGTTGTATTGTAACACTTAGTCTATATCTGCTACTAAATCCCACAAACTTTCTATTCTCTTAAAGAAACAATAGAGGGTTCCTGGAATATTTGTTTTACACCTAAAGGGAACATCACTGTGCCTCAGTTTCCTGTATCTGCAAAATGAGCCTGTTGTTCCCTGGGGTTCATTCCAGCTCTAGATCCATGAATCTGTGATGCTTTGATCTGCAAAGGGATTTGAATGAAGGCACTTAAAAAACCTGCCATTTGTGGGGTGATGGCAGGAGGGGAAAGAAAACTGGCTCCAAGGATGAGTGACACTATTGTAGCCTCCTACAAGGATCGAGGTCACTCAGGATGGGAAGAGGGCTCTCTGCTTCCCTAGCAACATGTTAACATCTTTGTATAAGCTGTTTAAATACACTGGATTGTTTGCCCCCCAAGCCTATGGTAGCAGTTTTTTTAGTGTTTACATAATACTTAGTGGGGCCCAACATGGGGTGCTTTGTAAATACCATTTTAGAGTGTTTTAATGTTACTTATTTCTGATTCAGTGGTTTTCAAATGGGAGCTCAGCAGTGCATACCTTCCTCTCCCAGCTCCATGCCCTTCTTGGCCACCTTTTTAAACTCTGACCTATTGAGACTACAAACAAAGGAAAATCTCTAATGCTAACTTCCCATTAATGGCTAGAACATTAAAAAGCCAGAATGGATTCAGGTCAAAAAAGTCCTCTAAGTAAAAAGACCACCCTTAAAATTCCTCTGAACAAGGGACACAAGTTACTCTAAGAACTAAATGATAAATTGTTGAGATAGCTTTCTAGTCTGCTTTTATATTAAAGATAAAAGTTTATATTTGTACCCTTATTGTGTATTGATCTGGGTTGGGTTTTTCCTGGATGAGGTTTTTATTTAAAAATAAAAACCAAAATGGAGGAGAAATAGAATTAGAGATGTTCATGGGTGTGTGCCCATATAGCACTCTATATTGGGCAGCTAAGTAGTGCAAGGGATAGAGTGCTGGGCCTGGAGTCAGGAAGACTCATCTTCCTGAGTTCAAAGCTGACCTCAGACATTTACTACTTTTGTGACCCTGGGCAAGTCACTAACCCTGTTTGCTTCAGTTTCCTAATCTGTAAAATGAGCTGGAGAAGGAAATGGCAGAACACTAAAACACTACAATATTTTAGCCAAGAAAACCCCAAATGGGGAACAAAAGAGTCAGACATGACTCAAACAGCTGATAATAACAACACTCATGGTATCTCATTCTTTGGTATTTGATTATGGATACAAATGAAATAGTTATACAATGTTTTGTCTCCTCAATTAAATAAAAAGATCTTTGAAGGTAGAGAGAATTAAGTCCAAATGAGAATGAAGAGTGAGAAGACTGATATCATTTACTGTCTCTCCTCTTGGACCCCAGGCTCAAAAGAAATGATTAGAAAGTCATAATACTTCCTGACTTCATTTTTAGTGGTAGAAGCTGGTGACTCTTAGATTCTTGTGGCAGGATTATTTTTTCCCTTGATAATAGAAAGATGGTGCTTCTCTGTCTGGGACTGTTATTTGTCTTTGTCATTGTGGATGTTGATTGGTTAGATGTGTATGAAAAATAAAATATGAGCAAGTTGGTTGTATATCTTTGGAGCAGATTGAAAAAGAGGCATCTTTGGGGCGGCTAGGTGCTGCAGTGGATAGAGCACTGGCCTTGGAGTCAGGAGTACCTGAGTTCAAATCTGACCTCAGACACTTAATAATTACCTAGCCATGTGGCCTTGGGCAAGCCACTTAGCCCCATTGCCTTGCAAAAAGTAAAAAAAAAAAAAAAAAAAAAAAGAGGAGGCATCTGGGGGTGCATGTCAGGATATAGCCAGATTGACCCAGATTGGTCCTTGGGGTCAATTCTGTGTAGGATGCTTGGAAAGTACATTTCTAAGCTAGTTCAAGACTAGGTGCCCTTGGCTTTTGTTACTTCCAGAGAGTGAGTAAGAGAAGTTCTAGGTTCTAGTGTCTTACCATTTTGTACAACTATGATGACAGGGGGCAGCTAGCTGGTGCAGTGGATGAAATATTGGACTTGGAATCCATAAGACTCATCTTCAATGAGTTCAAATTTAGCCTCAGATATTTACTAGTGGTGTGACTCTGGGCAAATCACTTCCTCTCTAAATGACAGGAAATTCTTTGATATTAGAGATAAGTTCTGAGGCTTATAGTTCCTGAAGGGAATAGGAGAATGTTTAGGATTCAGATAGCCAATGGACTTAAAATATTTTTGCAGTCTGATTGTAGGTAGTTAGGGCACAGTGTAACCCTTGCCAAGTCACTTAACTTGTTTCAACTTCATTTCCCTTATCTGTTAAATGAAGATCTATCTCTCAGAATTGTTGTGAGGATCAAATGAAATAGGACATAAAGTCCTTTGCAAAGCTTAAAGTGATAGATAAATGCTAGCTTTAAATAATAATTGTGGAAGTCCCTAACATTTTATTAAGACTAGTTTTTTAAATTAAAAGCTTTTCAATTAATGAGAATTTACCTTCTTTTCCTCTGTCCCTAACCTGTGGGGGGGAAAAAATAAAACTCTTTTAACCAATATGTCTAACAAATTCTCTTATTGGCTATGTTAAAAAAAAATCTCAATCTTTATTCTAAGTTCATCCTTGCTGTGTCAAGAGCTGGGTATTATGTTTCACAATGAATCCTCAGAATTATGGTTGAACATTGCATTGACCAGGGTTCTGAAGTCTTCAAAGTTATTTGTCTTTACAATATTGTTGTTGTTATATAAGTTGTTCTCTGTAACAGTTCAAAGAAATCTTCCCAAGTTTCTCTGGTCATCCCCTTCAACACTTTTTACATATTAATAGTATTCTATCACCTTTACATACCATAAATTCAGCCATGCCCAGGTCTACTTGTAATGTTTTTTTTTTTTTTTTTAGGTTTTTGCAAGGCAATGGGGTTAAATGATTTGCCCAAGGCCACACAGTTAGGTAATTATTAAGTGTTTGAGGCCAGATTTGAACTCAGGTACTCCTGACTCCAGGGCTGATGCTCTATCCACTGTGCCACCTAGCTGCTCCTACTTGTAGCATTTTAATGTGCATATTTTCCTATAGACCATCCTGATTTTTATCATTTTCCATTCTGGGGTTATTTTTGTTATCTTGATGATTTAATTTGCATTTCTTTAATTGGAGTATTTTTTCTGAGAGTATTGGGTATATTTTTTCATATCATTATTTATAGCATAGGTTTCTTCTGAAAATCCTTTGGTCAATTTGATAAATGCTTGTTAATAGGAATTGAATCATCAGTTTTCCATAGTTGATTTAAGACAGTGTTTCAATAGATTTTTGTTCATTTGTTCAGTCTTGTCAGATTTTTTTTATGAGTCCATGAACCAGAGCATACTTTACACGGGATTTTCTTGGCAAAAATATTACAGTGGTTTGCCATTTTCTTCCTTTCTTCTTTAAGGCAAAGAGAGGTTAAGTGACTTGCCCAGGGTAACACTGTGAGACTAGAATTGAAACTAGGTCTTCCAGTGCTGTATCTATTAGCCACCTAGCTGCTTTCAAAAAGACAGAAGGGTATCATAATTAAGAAGCCTTTAGTTTTGTGGAATTCTGATTTGTTGGAGCAAAGTAAGTTTTTTCACAAGATACAAAATGAGATGTTAAGTAACACTGATATTTCATAAATTACTAGTGAAAAGTTAGAATAGGGGCAGCTTGGTGATGTAGTGAATAGAGTACCAGCCCTGGAGTCAGGAGGACCTGAGTTCAAATCCAGTCTCAGATGCATAACAATTACCTAGCTGTGTGACCTTGGGCAAGTCATTTAACTCCATTGTCTCATAAAAAGAACAAAAAAAAGTTGGAATGGAACCAGACTACCTCTTTTCTAGAACCCTTTGTGATATTCTATAAAGAATGGGACAAAAAAGAGACCCCCAAAGTTGTTCTGTAAAGAAATCAGTCTTGGGTCCTACCTGAGAAGTGGCCCTTGTATCTCGGGTTATATCAGTAGTATAAGACTTACATCTGGGGATGTTTGAATAAAAGTGACCAGATTTCAGATAACTAGGTAAATCTGGTGAATTTTATATTTATGGTTAGGACAAAGGAGGGGAAAGGCTTATGTATGTGTAGATAGGACAGAGTCAGAAGGATCACTGGATTATAGATTTAGAGCTAGATGGGAAGTTAGAAGTCATCTAGTCTAATGACTCCCTTATCTTACAAATAAGGCAACTGAGGCACAGATATGGTGAAGTCAATTGTCTCAGGTCACACTGCTGAGAACAGAAAAGAATGAACAAGACTTTCTTGGGAAGGACCGGGCTTTGATTGGGATGGGCAAGAATTTTGACTGGGGGGAGATGAGGACAAAGGAAAGATGAAAAGATTCATCATTCTTGATTTAAAGCTATTGAAAGCAAGAGGAATAAATTGATTTTTTAAAGGACTCTCCACTCCCTGCCACCAACCCCATGCTTAATTTATAATACAGTCTGGAAAAGAATACCTTACAGAAAAAGCACCAAAGTCATCTTGTTTCAAAAATTCTGGCATTTTCCCCCCTCAAAATCTGTCCTAGTTATGCTGGAGATCTTCTGACCCCAGAATACTTTTATTTATGACAGAAAACTCATTTCCATGGCAACGCATTATGAAGCTGCAGACTCAAGATTATAACTTCCCAAGCAATGAAGAGACATAATGGAGGCTTTAAAAAAACCCTATCTAGAAGCCTCTCTGCAAAGTCCAATAAAGTACCTCACAAAACTCCAGAACTCAAATGGGGCCTGTCAACCTGGTACAGTGCATCCTGAGGGTGGAAGGGAATAGGTGAGAGAGAGAATAATCCATTTAGCTCAAAATCATCTTTTTTTTTTTCTAAGGAGCTCATAGGCAATCAAAGACATTTCTCAAACACCCAAATATCTTCTCCTTCAAACATGAAATGTGCTTAAAGTTTTATAGAAATGTAAATTACTTTCACAAATAGTAGAAAGTAAGCTCATTTTTAAAAAATTGTCTTTGCTTCTCCTGTTAGATGGAATTACACTGGATGACTGTCAGGACATGTACTTTAGCAACTTTTCTAGACTGGGGGATGAATTCATCTGGTCCACTTGTGGCCAAGATATTTACAAGATGGTTTTATACGGAGGATAATGATGTATAATTATTCCTTTTAGAAACTTCAAACCTTCAAAATTTCATTCCTCATTCCAACCAAACTTCCTGTCATACCTGGACATCAGGGAAGGGAATGAATATTGTTTGAGGCCAGGCAGTGACCTAGATTCATAAATTTATAGAACTTAAGAGCTAGAAGGGACCCTCAGGATTTAGTTCATTATATCTCTGACTTTCTGTCTCTTTTGCTTACAAATGAGGAAACTGGTTGACAAATTGTAAATAAGAATCTAGCACTGAGAATATTTATTAAAAATGTACACCTCATATTTGTCCCCCCCCCCTTTCATCCATTCTAACCCCCATATTCCTTTTTCTGGAACACAGAAGTATAGTTTAACCTAGAAGAATATAGAATATAACCTTAACCTAAAATATAAACTCAAGCTTGAGGACAGTTTTTTGTTTGTTTTTTTATTCCTAGGGTTTAATATAATGCTTTGCATCTGTATATATTGGGGATATGTGTGTGGAGGGGTGTATATGATGCAAAGTTGAATGTATTGGGGAGGTGTATGTTTCTATCGATTGTATCTCTTGACTTCTTGGCACTCTTTCATTGTTAGGAGAGCTACATACAATCTTTACCTCAGGGTTCTATGTATATTCTTAAGGGGTTGGGGTATCTTTCTCTAATGTTAGGGTTTTAAGCTCTCATTATGAATATTTACCCTCAAATTAATGTCAATTGACTTTTTTTTTAGGTTTTTGCAAGGCAAATGGGGTTAAGTGGCTTGCCCAAGGCCACACAGCTAGATAATTTAATTATTAAGTGTCTGAGACCAAATTTGCACCCAGGTACTCCTGACTCCAGGGCTGGTGCTTTATCCACTGCGCCACCTAGCCGCCCCATCAATTGACTTTTACAGAAGAATATTTACTGTAAGGATATAACAAAAACAAAAATACAAACATTTCCCCTATATATCTTTGGAAGGTAATTCTTTATATTGCCTCAATATCTGAGAGAGTAGACTTTTTTTCATTTGTTATTTTATTTTATTTTTCCAAATACATGTTATGAATGTTTTGCAACATTCATCCATTTACATATTTTAAAGTTACATAATTTCCTTCCACCTTCCCTTTTCATCCCCCTCCCCTCAGCAGCAGTCAGGTGAATATTGTACATACATATTTGTGCTTAACATGTTTATAGATTAGTCATTTTTGGTATGAGGAATTAGGATTAAGGGAAAAGAAACATGAGATAGGAAAGAAATACATAAGAGAAATTTTTAAATAGTCAAAATTGTGTTCATTCAGATTCTGAACTTTTTTTGTTTTGTTTTGTTTTGTTTTGTTTTCCTTCCTCTGGATGTGGATAACAGCATTGACTGTAGCTGATCTCCTAGGGTTGTCCTAGCTCTCTGAACTGCAGAGAGGAGCTGCATAAACCAACATTGATCAACTCACAATGTTGTTGTTAATGTGTACAAAGTTCTCTAGGTTCTGCTCCTTTCTTAGCATTGTTTCTACATTGCTCATTGTCCCATAAAATTGATGCCAATGTGATACTGCTGCTAAATGAATTTTTGTCTTAGCTTTCTCTGGGCTGGATCCCATTGGTAGCTCTTCACTCCTTGGAGCATGAATGCTAGGTAGGCTTCCAAATATGACATATATGTATGTCAGGTGAATCGTCTATTTTTCACCATATGGTTGACCAACTAGAGTCAGTTATAGAATGTCTACACCTTGCTCCAAAGTCTCTCCAAGGCACATCCATTTCAAATCATTCTCCCAGAAGTAGGGACTCTAGGGAATGCAAAAGTAATACTGTATACACTTGTTGGAATTAGATTCATTGATCATTCCCTCATTACATATATAATAAATATTCTTGTTATAAATATATATGCATATATATGTACATGTATGAGGAGTTAGGATTCCCTTAATCCTAACTCCTCATACACACACACACACACACACACACATACACATATATGTATGTATTTATATGTAAAGCACTATTCTAGGGACTAGGGGATACAAAGTTAAAAATAATTCCTATTCTTAAGGAGTTTATATTATACATTTTCTAGTGGAAATCTATTGGGGTAAACTGTAACCTTAATCTCTCCCTCTCCTTCTCTTTCTTCTCTCTTCTCCTTCCTCCCTTCTCTCTCCAGTCATTCTGATCCATATCTGCCTGGACCCAGGTGGTTCCAGAGAAGGAAGTGAGACTGGTGACTTTGCATAGTCCTCTCTCACTTAAATTCAACTCACTTGCATGTCATGGCATCACCTCCCTAATGCCATGGTCTTCTTCGAGAATGAAGGACAAACAACAACAACAACAATAACAACTACAACTATAAAACACACTATATATACATGTGCAACCCATTATATATATATATATATATATATATATATATATATATATATATATTGATCATATACACATACACAGGACATTTATAAATAATTCATGCATATATGTGTGTGTGTAATTGTATGTCTGTAGTGGTATGGGGTTTTAATCAGTGAATTGTCAATCAATTTAACTGATCTCATTTATGAAAATATAGGATGTCAGATTTTAGCAGAACATTCTTAATTTGCATCAGACTTTGAGTGATCCATTTGTGATTTTGAGGGTGTTAGAATTTGTGTGGTCATGTTTGTATATGAAAAAATGAGATTGAGGATCTGGAGCGACAAGAGGTTGTCCACTCATTGATTATAAGTGAACTGGAAGCATTGAGCTTTTAAAAAATGGAAAACAAAATCAGTTGAGGAAATATCTATCTTAAGGAATCATCTCTAAAGGAAAGAGTTAGCTTTGAAAGAAACTCTGAGGACCTGTTTATGTCTCTTGGGGAGTGTAGTAAGTGAAAGGAGGGTTCAGAGAGAAATGAGAATGAACAAAACCTGAGAGAGAAATTTAAGTATGTTGCTCACCAAATTCCAACCATCTGTGGAGGATAGAGGATACTCTTTAATTTTCTAGGTGATATATAACTGGAATCTAGACTTTCAGTGAAGAAAGGAAATTTCTGGGATAGTGAAAACATTGAGTTTCTTGTGGATGATTCCAGTTCAAGAGTTCTAGAAGTTGGAGAGTTCCAGGTACTGAATTCTCTAGGCAAGGGGTTTTTAACCTTTTTGGTGTCTCAGATCCAGAAAGTTTTTAAATGAATAATATAAAATACATTGGATTAAAAAGGAAGTTAGTTATTTTGAAATATAGCTATCAAAATATTAGAAATTCTTTCACCCCCAGGTGAAGGAAATTCTGTTCTAGAAAGAGATTTGTTTAAGTTTTCTACCCCCTGGAAAAGGAAGATAGCCTAACACAGTGTTATCAAATAGAAAATGGGATCACTTAGCATACTTAAGAACCCCTAGAAGGGGTGGTGATGGTGGTGGTACATTTTGTCTTAGAAAATCACATATGGCGTGCCTAGGTGGTGTAGTGGAAAAAGCACTGGCCCTGGAGTCAGGAGTACCTGGGTTCAAATCCTGTCTCAGACACTTAATAATTACCTAGCTGTGTGGCCTTGGGCAAGCTACTTAACCCCATTTGCCTTGCAAAAACCTAAAAGAAAAATCACATATAATTCTCTCTTTCTTTTTTAAAATTAATTATTTAATTTATTAATTTTGTTAAATGTTTCCCAGTTCCATTTTCATCTGGTTCTGGCCAGCTCAAGAGAATTGCTGGTTTCTTTGCAGTGACCTACTTGGAGCATAAATCTTCACGGATTTCAGCCAAACTAGAATTTGAGGGCAGTAGAGATCAATGCCAAATAGTGGCTGGGATCAATCAATAGAATAATTTCTGATATAAATGGCAAGACCACTGCCAGAGGGAGCCATAGGAGAACACTGGTGGCTCCAAAAACCCATGGCACAAAGTTGAGAGTTGCCCCCTCCTCACATATGACTTAACCACTCATATTCCTAGGGAAGATGTACTTCTCCACTTGTGACCGCCAGGATGTCCACTCTCTCCACATTGACTATTGTACTTGTGGATAAGTGTGCCCCATGTTTATGGAGAAGATATTTTGTAATTTGCTTACTGTGACATTTCAATCAATAACTCTATCCCCCCAACCTCCTCTCACCCTTCTCCCATTGTGTCCTCTGGTTGACAGAGGACTTTGAAGCTAGGGGTGCTGAGAAGGCTAGTTGGGACATAGTGACTTCTCCATATGTTATAAATCCAGTATGTGTACGAGACAGGACTTGGAATCAGGTCTTCCTGACTTTCAGGCTGTTTTATTTATTTTCTTTCTTCCTCCCCACCCCATTCCATATTCAATTCAATTCAATAACCATTTATTAAGCACCTCCTCTGTGACTGACTCTAGAGTTACATGAAGAAGAAAAAGAAAGGCAATCTTTGGCTTCAAGGAACTTACAATTGATTGGGAAAATGACATATAAAAGGAAGCTATAAAAGGGGAGTCTCCAAGGGGGTACCGAGAATAGAGGCATATTGTTCTGTGGAGTCAAACCAAGCAAAACTATTGATGGAAAGTTGAGAGCTGCCTGGAAAATTCTGGTCTGACCCCTTAATAAAGGAAGGTTTGGGGAGGAGTTTATTACTTTATCCCTAGGTGAGAGATGAAACTGATATTGTCTCAGTTTCATCTCTCACCTAGGGATAAAGTGTTGAGATTTCAAGTTATCCTACCTAAGGCAAGATGTTTCCTAGAATCAAATCAATCAGAACTACTGAGAGAGAATAGAAAAATCTATGCATTTGTGAATATGTGTGACATTTATTACTCTCCTTATACACACAGACACCCACATACACAGATATAGCATTTTTATACACATAAGCACATATATTTGGTCCATACCAGTGATGTCATTGTATGGGAAACTCCTGATTTGAAAAGTCCTTTCACCATAGATATTCATAGAGGGTGGGTTTGGGATTCTAGCTGACCTTGAAACATTTAGTCCATACTCTAGGTCAGATTATACTTTCAGTAAGTTTTCTTTCTCAGAGAGTTGTGGGGGGATAAAGGGGGCTGAACCAGGATGGGGTAGAGAAAGTCCTTACCTGAACTCTTCCAACATTCCCCTCCAAATAACTTTAAAATAATGCCTTAAATTGAATGCACAAAAGATAGCTGCCAGGAGGCACTTAAAGGTTAAATGTTTTATTTGCAGAGTTAGTTTATGTCAGTCAGTCAATCAATCAATCAAGCAATTGACAAACCTTTAAGTTCCTACTCTGCTTCCAAAGAGTTTCTATGGTATTAGGGGAAGCAACATATACATATGTAAATCTATACAAAATATATAAATAATAAATACAAGATGTATGTCTCTGTGTGTGTGTGTGTGTGTGTGTGTGTCTGTCTGTCTGTCTGTCTGTCTGTGTGTATGTGTATGTGTTTGTGGTTGTACCTGTGTGTCTGTATAGCAACTGGGGATATCAGGAAAGACTTCATTTAGGAGGTGTTACTGGAATTGAACTTTGAAGACTATAGGGGATTCTAAGAAGTGGTGATTAAGAAGGCATGAATTCTAGGGACAGGATGGTATGCCATATGAAAAACAGTAAGAAGGCTAGCCTAATTGAACTGCAGAATAGAAAAGAGGGAGTCATAAGACTGAAATAAAAAGAACTTAAATTCAAAACAAAATTTTTATTTTATTCTAGAGTCAATGGAGTTTAGTGATTCAATAAATGACACAATGACACAAAATGACTTCAGGTAAGTCATTTTGACAGATACTTGGAGGATTATATTGGAGGGGGAGAGACTTGAAGTGGTAGATCAATTAGCAGGTTATTGCAATCATCTAATTGAGAAGGAATGAGAGACTTGATCTAGGATGACTATGGGAGTAGAGAAGGGCATGACTGTGAGAGAAGTTGTGAAGGTAGAAAAAAGATCTGTCAATTGATTATTCAATCAAAATGATTGAAACACTGTGCTAAATGTTGGGAATACAAACAATCCCATGGAAGAGATGAGGGATAAATGGCTATGCGAATAAGCTATATATTATATAAAATGGAAATAATCAGCAAAATGAAGTCAATAGATTTAAGGAATTGGTAAAGGCTTATAAGGTAAAGGAGAATGAGGATTCAAGGATCATTCTAAGGTTGTGAAGCGTGTCCTAGATGAACATAGGGAAAGTCAGAAGAGGTTTGGGTTTTGGGGAAATGTAATGAATTCTATTTAAAACTTGTTGAATTTGAAATATCTATGGGGAATTTATTTTACAATGTTTAGTAGAAATTTGGAGATATAAACTGAAGCTTGGGAGAGAGATTAGAGCTGGGTGTATAGATCTGGGAGTCATCTTGTATAGAGATTATAAATAAATTCATAGAAGATAATGAGATCATGAATTGAGAGAAATTAGAGAGAGAAGACAAATGTAGGACAAAGTTTTGAGGAACATCCATTGTTAGGAGACAGGATATCAATAATGAACCAACAAAAGAGATTAATAGAAAAACCAAAACAGTAATATCATGAAAACTCAGGAGAGAGAGAGAGAGAGAGAGAGAGAGAGAGAGAGAGAGAGAGAGAGAGAGAGAGAGTATCCAGGTGGAGGGTGTTTAACAGAATATGATACTTCAGAGAGTTGAGAAGCATTATGATGGAGAAAGATGTTCCTGTTTTAACAATTAAGAAAGTTGGATAAAGCATTTTTGAGAAAGAGGGATGATACTGAAAAACAGATTATAAAGGATAGAGGAGAAAGAAGTGAAAACAACCAATACTTCGAAAACAATTAGTTTAAGGGGAAGATATAGTTTGATGGAACACCAAGAAGGCTAGTCTTGAATCTCTTGCTTTGTGTATAAATTATTAAATGTTTGTCAAATTAAATTGGAGTGTAGTGGGTGCATATGAAATAGAGAGAGATTCATTATAAAGGTAAGGATGAAGTTTCCAAATATTTGTAAAAAAAAATAGTTGCACAAAGTCAACCAAGAGACAACATTTGCTAGAGCTCAACCAATCCTCTGGCTTAATTGTTTGTAACATATTCTCAGGTACAGTTCAGTTAGCAGTAGATTCATTTACCAGGTGGAGCATAATGTGTTTATACTCTAAGATACTGCTGGTGCAGGTGCTATGGAGTGCTTAGGACTTGGACAGACATAGAAGAAGTCAAGGTCATCCACTATATCTCAGGTCATTGCCAGTCATTTTGACTTTTGACACTGGAAGAGTGAGTGAAGCTGATGACTTGGCTACCTCTGCTTTCCTTAAATCCAGTTCACAAGCCAGTCAAGACAACATTTCATGGTGTCATTGGTTTTCTTCAATAAATGAAGGATGAACAAGAAGAAGTAGTAGTCATTTAATTGATGAAAGTTCTTAAGTTTTTCCAAAGATGCTTTTCATTATATTATTATAGTCATTGTACAAGCTGTTCTCTTGATTCAGTTCTCCTGACTTTTAAAATTTTTCTATATTCAATACTTTTCCATTATTTTTATAGTGCAAAAATATTCAATTAAATTCATATTTTATAATTTATTGTCATCTTTCAATTCATGAATGCTCCTTTAATTTCTAGTCCTTTGCTTTGTAAATTCCTTTTGACCTTTATCTTCATTTTAAAGTTTCTCCTAAAGTCTGACTTTTTCATCAGGAATGCTTGAAAGACCTTACTATTAAAGGTTCATTTTTTCCCCATGTAGAATTATATTCAGTCTTAAATGATGAGGAATAATGTTCTTGTTAGTTGTTAGTTTTTATCTTTTGTTTTTGCATTATTGTACCCCTAGATTTTCACTCCTTTATGCTTATGGCTATAAAGTCTTGTGTGACCCTGATACTGGTTCATTGGAAATGAATTTTATTTTTTGGCTACTTAACATTATTTTTTAAAATCTATTTTTGGAGATGGTATTCTTAGGAGTTTTCATTTTGAGGTTTCTTTCAAGAGGTTACTAGTGGATTTTTAAAATTTTCATTTTACCATCTGGTTTTAGTAAATATGGACAGTTTTCATTTATGATTTTTTTGAGATTCTGAATTTTTTTGGTCATGGTTTTCTTAGAATTTGATGACTCTTAAATAATCTTTCTACATGTGTTCCAGGTCAATTCTTTTTGATAGGTATAACTCATATTTTCTTCAATTTTTAAAATATTTTGATTATGATCTAATATTTTTTGCTGTTTCATGAGGTCATTGAGTTCTGTTTAGTTCTGTTTAATTTTTGAGGAGTCTGCTGCAAAGGGCTTTACAATCTTTTCTAAGTTACTTGCTATCTTTCATATTTTTTAAATTTAGAGTACTTATTTAACATTTTAAAATCTCTTCATTTACTTCTTTCTGGTACTCATAATTTTTGTAGTCAATTTATTCCTTTTACTAAGGTTCTTCTCATACATAGCATGGAGTTGCCCATAATATATCTTCACTGAGTTTGGTGACTTCTTCTGTTTACTCATATCTCCAGCCTTACTTCCTTATTTGGGACTATGTGCTTGGTCCAAGCACTTCTCCTTTCTATATTTTCAGTTGAGGGTAGTCAGGACTTCTTTGTACCTAACTTTGATTTTCTGACTTCCTGCTCTGGCATTCACTCCCCTTACTAGGTCTGGGTTCAGAGTATTGTTAGGTTTCAGTGTTTTCTGTCAGAGTTCTATGATTGATTGTCTCTGTCAGGGTGCTGATTTGATCTCCTGCTTCTCCTGAGTCTTATTTAGTTAAGGGTTAGGGGTGTTGTCATGTCTTCCATTACCTTTGCTTTATTTCTGCTCAGGGCACTACCACATGCTTCCTGACTTGAACTTGTAGGATCATTCTTCCAGGACTTTTGGCTTCTGATTGTGATCTGGTGCCTTTTTTTTTTTTAGATTATTGCTGGAGTAAATTTGGTAGAACTGGGCTCCCCTAACTCTCCTGTCACCTTAATAGGAACTAGACTTCACTATCCTGGTTCTGTTACTATACCTATGGGCAAATAATTTAGTCAATTTGGGTTTATATTTTTTAAAAAAGCTGTATTATGGGTATGAGACTCTAGGCAAATTCTAACTAGTGAAAAAGGTAAGGCTTTATTTTAACGCATTGAAGTTAAAGTATCCCAAGAACACTTGTAATCCTAGAATTGCAGAGTTTAGCACTTAATTAACAAGAATAATTAGTTAAGTTAGGAAACTACCCCATGATGGACTCATGTGTTCCCCATCTCATATTGCTTGCCCTGAAATGTGTCATCTGCCCAAGGATTACCTCATGTCCCCTCTAGAGAAATCCTTCTCCCACTTCCAACTGAAGGCGTTCCTCTTAGTGTTTGCCCAGGGAACAACTTATCCTACTTGTTCCAGAGATAAAATTCTTCCTTACATCACTGATGATTATACTGTATAGCAAAGACAACAAAGGTTAAGTCTTTTGCTGTGGACTTGATAAATGATATGACATGATGTCCTCCCTCATTCTCTGACAGGTCTGTCCTAATGATGTAGTGGCTAAAAGGCAAAGATAAATATGTATGTTATATTGAGTCCAAAGACCCTGAACTTTTTAAACATGTATAGACCCATCCTGAGACCTCAGTTGCTTAAGCAAAAGTCTATTTCTAAATGCTCACCAGAAATGACTACCCTCACAAGAGTGGTTTGACATTTGGTATCTGTCAAAGTCTTCCAAGGAAATAAAAGTCCAAATCTTTTTTGGAGTGGTTCCTGTGGAAGTCTGGAAACATGGAAAATCTTACCTTGAAGGTTCTGGGGGCAAGAGGGATGGGGAAAGAACCTCCCACTCAAGAGCTTTCAACATGGTCTATGGTTCAGACTTGAACATGAGCCTATGTTTGTTTTTGCTACACCACCCTTTCCGTCCTGGTTAATGGGCAACTTGGAAACTCTGCAGTCCTGAGCCCTCTGTTTGATTTGCATTTCAAAGGCAGGGCAAGCTTTTTAAATGACTTGTCAGCAGAAGGGAAGGAGATGACACAGTGGGAAGAAAAACTGAGACACATCTCTGGCCCAGAACAAACTCTGGTGAATCCAGGGAGCATCCCCCAAAACCCTAGACACTGTCCACCTCCCTGTATGATAGAGGCTACCCAATGCAATACATCCAGATGGAGCAACCTCACTGTCTTCTTTGATTTATAATTTTCTCCTCTTAGCTGTAACACTGCTTCCTGTTTTCCTTACTTAATGCAGCTGTGCATTAAGGTGAGTCTTGCTAGCCAATACCCAGAATACCTTACAGTCTTATTGGAGGGGCCTGGGATGGGGTCAATTAGATCAGTTGGGCTAAATATAAAAAATTAAAAAGACAAAGGTAGTCTCTTCCTGAACTCACAGGGAGAAAAAGATGGTAAATACAGTTCAGCAAACACAACACATTTATTGAAACTCAGCTCTGTACGAGGTTGTAGGGGATTAAAAAATTGCAGCAAACAATGTTATACAGAACACAGCATCTTATATTTAGAGGTAGAAGGAAACTTAAAGTCTAATGAGTCTGTCCCTCTCATTTTATGGATGAAAAAACTAAGACTTGGAGAAATTAAGTGACATACTCAAGGTGGTATCTGAACACTCATCCACTGCAGATTCAGCCAATTCAGAAGTATTAACCAAGTATCTACTTAACTTAATACAATATACTACATACAGAATAAGATTTTTTCCACTTTTTATTCAGTTGTCGCTCCCAAAGAATTTACAGTTAAAGTTGTGAAAATAAACCATATACATTCACAAAGAAGATAAGCAGAACAGCTGGAGGAATTGGCAATGTTTTGCCTGGAAAAGAAAAGATTAAAGGGGGGTGTCTGGAACATGATCACAGTCTTAATGAAGAGTCCTCATGTTAAAGAGGAAACAGACAGTCTATATAGTTATAGAGAGGAAGATTAGAACCAATAAGTAGAAGTTACAGGGGAGCCTGAATCTAACTAATTATAAGAAAAAACTTTCTAATAATTTTACTGTCCAGCATCCATGAATTTGTAAGTTCTTTGTCATTTGAAGTTTGATTTATTTATTTAAAATTGATTTATTATATATGAAATTTGTTTATTTAATCAGAGACTGGAGGAATATAGAGGCATTGGTTGGCAGGTTGGGCTAGATGACCTCTATCACCCTTTTCAACTCAAAGATTTTAAAATGCCATAGGAGCTCAACGAAGAGGGAAAGCATGGTGGTCTGCAGTGGTTGAGGAAGGCATTACAAAGGAGCTGAGCCTTCAGTTAGGCTATGAAGGATACAAGGAGTTAGATAGAAGTGAGGGAAAGGGAGGGAAACTCAATAAGCAAAGCTACAAGGATCATAGATCAAGCTGGAGCTTGAAGAGACCTTAGAGGTCATATGGTCTAGCCTTCTCATTTTACAGATGAGGAAACACAGGCCTAGAGAGGTTAAATGACTTGGCCCAGGCCACACAGGTAGTGAGTAACAGAGGTGATATTTGAACCAAGTTTCCTGACCCCAAATCCAGTCCTCCACTGATCCTTGAGGCATATTCTGAGGACACGAAACAGACCACTCCTTTCCTTCCCAAACTCAAGCTAAGCTAGGCCCTGGGAACCTGATTCAATGTTTAGCAACCATCCAAGAAGTCATTGAACAGTGTTTCTGAATTCACCAAATCCTTGACCCTGTGTAGAGAGGAATGACGCATTCATCCCACAGGACTAGAGAGGAAAGCTCTGAATGAGCCTGGGTCACTGTATTATTACCTCACTGTTTGACTAAGGTGTTTTGTCTGCCCTTGTCAACTGTTTGCTTACCGAATGTAAAGAAATGTTGGCTGGTCCTTCCAGGGAGTCACGGGCGAGTGCCAATGGATGTTTAGTAAGGAAGGGAATGGTTCCTCTTTGCAGAAAGGTAGGGAAGCTTCCACTCCCCATTTGACCTCAAAACAATGACAACAACAAAGGGTGATGTGAATCTTGGAAAACTTTTTTTGTCCCTTTTCAACAGCAGTAAGTCCTCTGTGGGAAGGTCTGAAACGGGCCTCTAATCTCTACTCATCACTGCCTCTTCTATTTGTACTCTCTTGTGCATTATAATCTTCTGTACCTGGGGTAAACTTGTTTTAACTCCAACTCGCAAGTGGGACTGTCAGAATAGATTGTCTTTTCTAATTATCATCCCTCAGCTCTGACCTGGTTTTCTGTGAAACTAGAAGCTTGCCCGATTCTATTTTTTTTCCCCTTTGAACAAAAACTTATCACCAGAGGGGAGCTAGGTCACACTCTTCTCCAGTTAGAAAAGGAGGGGGTTTAGCAGGAGAGTATCCTCAGAAATCTCTTTACCCTCAAGCTCTTCTGACCTACATAAAACTGATCCTCTAGAACCGGGACTTGCTGCCCTGGCTCCCATTTATTTTTTGGATCACTGAATTAACTGATATGTTGTTTGCACAGTCTCATCAGAGGAATGATTTATTTAGACACGCAGCTGACCTCCTGGGTCGTTAGCTGTGGTTATCTTGCCTCTGATCATCTCGCAGTTTATGTTCCAGGGTCTTTTTGCTAGTTTTCCCATCTGCTTTGGGGCTCTCCCTCTCCCTGGGTGTCTCCGGATTCACACAGCTGTCAGCACTCAGGGTTCGGGGCTGCCTCCACTTGCCGACTAGTCCAGAGGGAAGGTTGTGTGTGTGTATGTGTGTGGGGGGCAGTTCTCTCTGGTGGAAACAAAGAGGGTGAGCCACATCACAGCTTCCCATGTGGTGAGCACCAGCCCTGATGGGTGCAGAAATGCAACTGGATAAACAGACCCTTTCTCCCCCAACCTCCCCTTCTAATATCTGTTGCTCCAGCAGCTGCTTTCATCTGAGAATCTAAAAATGCTTTACAAACATTCATTAATTAAGGATACCTCAACTCCACGAGGGAGGTAGACCCCTAGGTAAATTCCAGTTTAGAAGGGAGAGGTTGGGCTCCTGATCAGACAGATAGTCAGGGAGAGAGAAGGCAAGAGACCCTGTCCTCACCAACCTTCCCCAAACAAATGCAGTCACGGGGGGGGGCTAGATGGAGCCACCCAAATGATTTTTTGGGAAAGAACCAAACCACCTTCCCCAGGTCTTGATTCCAGCCCTTAATTTCTAAGGGGGCACTTTTATTTTGAAATAAGATAGAACACTCTAAGAAAGGAATGTCCACTATAGTCTCTTTTAGTAAAGGACCATAGCTGAAGAATTCCTGTTTGCTATTGAAGTAAGGTCTTTCCTTTGGAAACACCATTAGCTGACCTTAACTGTCGGAGGCATATCAGAATGCTTTAGCATTCCTTCGAAGATTTCCCTTCCCCCAACCCCCCCCAACCCCCCCCCCCCCCAACAATTGAAATGGCCCTGGGTTGCCTGAAGTCTCCTGCATTCCCTAAGTGTTAGGGAATAATAGCTTCCCTGTTGGTCACAAATGGCTCCCTGGGGGACAGCTCTGCTTTTCATCCCTCTAACCTTTGCTGCTTTGGGGGGGGCGGAGGGGGTAGGTAACCCCAGTGTTTGTCTTGGCAGCCTGAAGAGCTCATCATCTCATCCCCTGGACCCAGATTTTGGGAAAATGATGTTTAATTAAAAAGTAAGAAAAAACCAAAATGAAACACCCCATTACCCTGGGAAATACAATCCCTGATTTTTGTCTGTGTATTCAACTGTGAATTCAGAACAATTCTTTTTCTCTCTCCTTAACTCTCCCCCTCCCCCTTTTCCCTTTTAGATGGATCATACAGAGATGACTGCTCTTGAGGTCTGTCTTATTCTTTGTAAGCCCTGTCTCACATATAATCCTACCCTCAAAGAACTATGGATTGATTTAATGTCTACTTCTTCTGACATGCTTTGCGAGGTTTCCCTCCAAAACAAAGGTACACATGATGATGATCACCAGCCACTAGGTGACACTGTCCAAAGTAGAAGCATCCTGATTCTTCTCTAGAACTTAATTTAGTTTAGTCCTAATCCAGGAGAAAATAGAAAAAGCCCCAACCCCAACACCTCAGTCCATTGTATCTTTTCATTGAAACTCTGAGGATAACTAATGGAGGGAAGGAGGAAACAAAACATTTAATTAATGTCAACTCTGTGCCTTAGTTCATTTGGTAATAATGGAAACAGTGGTAGGAGTTGATATCTGTAAAGGCAACTCCAGTCAAAGATAAAGGTGTCTAGCAAACAGGCTTTGAGCCAGCTATATAAAACAGTGAATAAACTTCTAGACTTGAGGCAAGCAAGACCTGAGCATGAACCTCACTAAAGTGCCTTACTAGCTTGTGTGATTGTGGGCAAGTAATTTTTATCTCTCTCCACCTCTATTTACTCACCTGTAAAAGAGGGATAATGATAGCTCCTACCTCCCAGAGTTGTTAGTTGTTGAGGATCAATTGAGATAAGATATGTAAAGTTCTTTGCAAACTTTAAGCTCCTATGGTCTATGCTAGCTATTGCTATCAGCCTTGATGGCCATCTCAAACGCAGTGGTACTTTGCAGGAAGTAAAGATAAACATTTAACTTAACCCAGGAGAAAAATAGGACCAGTATGTATCTATATTATTAAGGGAATGTAAGTCTTAAGGGGAACTGGACCAGAGGAAAAGGATAACTAACTCAATATCACTACTCGGACAATTTGTAGCATATGAATGCATGAGTGAAAAAAAAATGTTATGTGCTGCATATGGAGGATGTAAATAGAAAAGTTGAATTTTTATTGCTCTCAAAGAACTTACATTCTAATTAGGAGAGAGAATATGACACATCAGAGGGAAAGCTGCCATGAGATTTACTTGTGCTGATGTCTTCTTGTACTAAGGGAAATAAATAATAGGGTGCATATGACAAGGAAGAAGTTTATGAATGCTTGGATCTCAGAATTCCTAGAGTCCAACCCATATGTGAATAAAGATCTCCTTACAATAGCATTGACAAGGGCTCACCCAGCTTTTCCTTGAAGACTTTAGGGAAGGTCTACAATCTACTTCCTCACAAGGAAGTTTTTTCCCTTCTTTTTTCTTCCATTTTTGGAAAGCTCTGATTGTTAACAACAAATGTTTCCTTACACCAAAGTGAAGTCTGTCTCCTTGGAACTTATAGCCACCTGCTGCTGCTGCTAATTGTGCCCTCTGGGGCCAGGGAGAACTAGTTGGATGCCTATTCTAAAAGTTAAGTGAAATGTCCAGGATCATATTACATAGTAAATGATAGAGCTTGGTCTTGAATCCAGGCTTTCCAACTATATTTCCAACTCATATTCTATGAGATCCATGAGTGAAACAAAATCACTTGTGTGGGTTTGGTTATACTATACTTAGTCTTCATAAACAAAAGCAATAATTCAAAATTGCATAACCACAAATTGTATATGAAATCTTGAACTCAATTATTTATAATTTATTACAAAAGATATTTATTCATTCTAGCAAGATAAAAAGAAAAATTTTTGACTGCTCTTTCTTCCTTCTTCCCTTCTTCTTTCCCTCTTCCTCCTTCCCTCCCTTCAGACCTCCCTCCTTTCCTTCCTCCCTTCTTTCCTCCCTCCCTCCCTCCCTTCCTCCCTCCCTTCCTTCCTTCCTTCCTTCCTTCCTTCCTTCCTTCCTTCCTTCCTTCCTTCCTTCCTCCCTGTCTCTCCTCTTCCTCCTCTTTTATCTTCTCCTCCTTGTTCTTCTTCTTCATCACTACCTCCACCACCACTACCACCACCACCACCATTATCATCAAGAAACAGCAATGGCACAGTGTCTAGAGAACTGGTCTCAAAACTAGGAAGGTCTAGATTTGATTTCTATCTCAAACCATACTGTCTGTGTAATGCTGGAAAAAAATCACTTTGATGTCTTAAAATCATTGCTATAGTCAATTCTCTAAGATTAACACTTGCAGAGAGGGTGCCAGTCTATATTGATAGAATTCTTTTTATCAAGGAAATCACAGTCTGTGATCGATTGATCTATCTATCCATCCCATCATCTTCTTTTCTTCTCTGTCTCCTCCTCTTCCTCCTTTTTCTTCTTCCTTACTTAGATTGTACTAATGCCAATGTTCCTCATATATATTGAGATGTCTTTAGCTATTGGAGAAGTTGGAATACAGTTTATACTTGAATCCATAAAAGTGATACTTATGGAACTTAGGCAGCTAAGTGACTCAGTAGATAGATTTGAAGTAAGAAATTCCTGAGTTAAAAATCTGGTCTCAGATATTAGTTGTAAGGTCCTAGGTAAATTACTTCTATTTGTCTCAGTTTTCTCATCTATAAAATGGGCACAGTAATAGCACCTATGTCCCAAGGTTGTTGTGAAGATCAAATGAGATAATAATTGTGGAACGCTTAGTGCTCTGGAGTATCCAGAACATAATATAAAGTTAGTTATTATTAGAAAGGGGGAATTTCTACTCATTTCATCTAAAAAGGAAATTGCAGAAATCTGATTGCTTCATTTTTCTGTGGGATTTTTCATTCATCTCTATATTAATGTTAAATGGAAGGCAGCTAGGTGGCACAGTGGATGGAGCTTGGATTCAGAAGAACAGGAGTTTGAATTTGACCCCAGACACTTGCCACTTACTATCTGTGTGACCTTGGGCAAGTCATTTAACTCACATTACTCCATATCCAGGGCTGTCTCCAGTCATCCTGATTCATATCTGGCTCCAGATGACTCTGGAGGAGAAAGTGAGGCTGGTAACTCAGCACAGCATCCACCTCACTCAAATCCAATTCACATGCTTGTCATGGCATCACCTCCCTGATATTGTGCTCCTCTTCAAAAATGAAGGACAAGCATTATTATTAAGGGGCTAAATGGAATATCATTCTGTTGAAGATATTTCATAAGTGAACTCTCATTTTTTCTCTAAGATACCTCTGACTTGGAATTCTACTAGAGTGCAGGCAATCTGGAATTCATCTCAATTACACTCTGAGAAATAGTGTTCCTTTTGGGAGTAGGTGGTATTTTCTCCTCACCAACTTTCAAAATTTTGTTTTTTCCCATCCCATACCATTTTTTTTCTTTCACTGACTCCTCCCCACCTTGTGAAAAAGGAAAATATTTATTCTTTACTAAAAGTAACCAAATTTGACAATATAAGCATAATTTGACATTACTTTTCCAGAATGGTTGGATCATTTCAAAGTACTAAAAGTATGTTAGTATACCCATTTTCTAGCACTTCCTCCAAAATATACTATTTCTGTTATCTGTTATTCTGTTCTCTGATGATTTCTGGCAATTTGATAGGTATGTATTACTAGGTGGCACAGGACAAACAGGACCTGGATTCAGAGAGTACTAAATTTAAATCCTGGACAGCTAGGTGGCACAGTGGAACAGAGCACCAGTCTTGGAGTCAGGAGTACCTGAATTCAAATCTGACCTCAAAACTTAATAACTGCTTAGCTATGTGACCCTGGGCAAGTCACTTAACCATTTTACCTTAAATAAATAAAATGAAATAAAAATCCTGATATAAGCTATTTTACCTTGGATAGGTCACTTAAACTCTTTGAACCTCAGTTTCCCCATCTATAAATGGGGATAATTAGAGTACCAAACTCAAAGGTTGTCATGAGGATTGAATGAGTTATGTGACTTTGCAAATTTTATATAAAAATAATATAGATGTAAATGCTATAGAATAATATTATTCTATAACTATATAAATGCTAGCTATGATGATAACAATGAAATAAAATTTAATAGAAATTTCTCTTATTATAAAGGATTTATATAATTTTAAAAAATATGGCTTTTAAACATTCATTATTAAAAATTTTGAGTTGCACACTCTTTTCCTCCCTCTAGTCCTTTCTCCATTCATTGAGAAGGCAATCAACTTAATAACCTTTACATAAGTTTTTTTAATTTAATTTTTTTTTATTTTTGCAAGGCAATGGGGTTAAGTGGCTTGCCCAAGGCCACACGGCTAGGTAATTATTAAGTGTTTGAGGCCAGAATTGAACTCAGTTAATCCTGACTCCAGGGCTTGTGCTCTATCCACTGTGCCACCTAGCCGACCCTACATAAGTTTTTTTTTGATAGTTTCTATTTCTTTCTTTTTTTTTTTTTTAAGGTTTTTGCAAGGCAATGGGGTTAAGTGGCTTGCCCCAGGCCACACAGCTAGGTAATTATTAAGTGTCTGAGGCCAGATTTGAACCCAGGTACTCCTGACTCCAGGGCTGGTGCTTTATCCAGTGCGTCACCTAGCCTCCCCTCTATTTCTTCTTTTGAAAAACAATTGCTTTATTGATTTTAAGCATGGTTCTATATGGGATGCTCTAAAAAAATCTTAGTACAAGTTTACAAGTACAATTTTCAGCTTAATTAAGGCTGTATTGGTGAGAATTCAAGCTGGGAAACTTCTGGATGTATGACTAGAGATTCAGTTACTGTGTAGAAGTGTGAAAGAGACCTACCATTCTCCATCTTGGAATGGAAGACATCCAGCAAGGAGAATTTGAAAATGTGCTCTTCCTTCCATGTCCTTCATCATCTGAGTTTGTGGGTAATTTTCTATCATCATCATTAGCAAACCCTTTTTTTTTTATCAAGTACACTATTGTATACAGTACTGAACAAAGAGGGTAAATTGGCATGATTCCTGCCATCTTGCAGCTGGCATCAGACATTGGCAATTGGAAAATAGAATTTTGCTTGAGTATTTTCCAAAAGGAGATTTGGATTATTTTTAAACTTGTGTTTGCTTTACCTGAGAATTTGGACTCCAACACAATCAACAGGAAAGAAAAATATTTTTTAGATGTTGAAGTTGTTCTTGATGCTTTTTCACCTACTGCTCAAGAGTTAAAAAAAAATAAACACCACCAAACATTGTTTATACCCTAACAGTCCACTTGTTTGTGTGTGTGTGTGTGTGTGTGTGTGTGTGTGTGTGTGTATGTAAGGAACAGAAGGAAAAAAAAGGAGAATGAGTGGAATAGAGCAGGGACATTTGGTAAGGGGGCATCAGGGAGGCAGAGTTGAGCCTCACAATAAGGGGTTAGGCTCAGCTTTACCTCCCCTCCTGCCCCTTCACCCCATGTCCCTGGAGAAGAGGAGAAAAAACATAACCCTAGGATGTAGAATCAATTTTTTTTTCCTTTGGGTAAGGAGCAAACTTGATAGTAAGTGAGAAGTCAATTTGGCATCTAGGTGGCAACGTGGATAGAGTGTAGGGACTTGGAGTCAGGAAGCCTCAGAAATTTCTAAGCTGTGGGACCTGTGTCAAGTCATTTAACTTTCAGCCTTTCAGTCATTAACTTTTTCTTCTATAAAATAGATTAATAATAGCACTTACCTCCTAGGGTTGTAGTATGGATAAAATGGACTTAAATGTGTGTATATAAACATATTATATATTTATAATATGTATAATATACATATATATGGTAAATATGTATATTACCCCCCCACACACATACCCCACCCCCAACACACAATTCATACCCTATTACAGTGTAAACTCTTTATAAGAAGGGAATTAATTCAGTCATTGACTTTGTATCCTGACTCAGTCAGAATAGTGTCTGGCATGGTTGGTTGGTTCTTGTCCTTCGTTATTGAAGAAGACTAAAATGACATCACTGTTTGAGACAAATTATAGTGTGTCTGACTGTGGCTGATCAGACCAATATGATCTTGGAATGCTCTACCACAGGTTGGACACAAATAGTCCATGTGAACACCTGGGGTGGGTACACTAAACTTATGGATGTCAAGTTTTCTTTGATTTGCTTCAATTCTACCTTCCTCATAGAATGCAGCACCCTCACTCATGAGGGCACACTATATGCCTGGCATATGGAGTAGACAAATAAATACTTGACTGATTGAATGAAGTAAATGAGATGTTAGTTTCTTCATTTATATAAAGGAAATAAGGACTCGCTCATAGTCACACAGCAGAACTAGGGTTTATCCATTCTTTTTTTTTTTAGTTTTTTTTTCCAAGGCAAATGGAGTTAAGTGGCTTGCCCAAGGCCACACAGCTGGGTAATTATTAAGTGTCTGAAGCCGGATTTGAACTCAGGTACTCCTGACTCCAGGGCCAGTGCTCTATCCACTGTGCCACCTAGCCACCCCTGGGTCTCTCCATTCTTACTCTATCTCAGTCTTCCTTTTTTAGCATGAAAGTTGGTAAATGATTTCCATCAACTTTTGCCAGTCCTGTGTAGCCATCAGCTCTAATACAAGTTGAAAATCTATAGAACTCACTGCCTCCCAAGAGATGGAACAGGCAGGAGATATACAGGAATTCACAAAGAGTTTAGACAGATTTATGAAGGGCAGAATAAGAAACATCTACTAAGGGAAGTTGGAATACACCTAGCCTTTAGGGCAGAGGTCAGGAAGGACAACCACATGCCCTTCTGTGGCATTGTCCCTTAGGCCTCTGCTGGCAATAGAGTCCTAAGCTAGGTCTCTCTGATCCCTTGTAAGAATGTATTTCTTGTGGTCTGTAAATTCTGACATGAGTGGGTATGACAAATCAACTTGGAGGAGCCTAAACCTTGATTCTCTAAAGGAGAATCTCTTAGTTTACTCACACACACACACACACACACAGAAGTACACAAGAGCTTAGGAAGGTGGGAAGGACCAAGAATGCATCTTTGTCTTTTCCTGCCTTCTCTTTATCTGTCAATTTTAAGCTTGGAAAAAGTGGGTGAAGGATGAGGAGGAAGGTTAATTAGAAAAAGAAATTGAGGGGAGAAGGACAGAGGACATCAGGAAGGGTGCTCTGAGGTTTCAACTTTCAGGCAGCATTTAATTTAATCCCTCAACAAATGTTCAATGGATTTGAGCTCAATGTTAGCTACTATGAAGGAAGTTTTGTAACTATGGGAGGCCAATAATAATAGAAATATATACTAAGATTTCTCTATCTTTAAATGACATGGAACCACTTACATGAGATGTCAAATTCAATTACTCTCCATTTCTTTGGTCTTCTTGTTTCTTGAATTCTCTACCTCTCCTCTTTCCCTGAGATTGCTGGGGAGATTGGAACTATGCCAATTTTATATATGTATGTATATGTATAGATATATGTGTGTCTATTTATGTATGTATGCCTATATGGGTATGTATAAAATCTGCCAATATTCAGTATTTTTCCCACAATTGCTATCACTAGCTGTATTACAATTCCCAAATGATAGAGTAACCCAGTGGGTTTGACATTAGGATCCAATGTTCCTCATTCTTGTTGTCTTGATGTTTCTGTATGTGCTGCATTTCTTAATCCTCCAATGTTATTTACTTTTAAAAAATTTTATTTCCAATTGCATGCAAACTACATTCATCCTTTTGCAAACTTTTGAATTACACATTTTCCCACCACCCTCTCTTCCCTCCCCTTTCACTATGGCAGAGAACAATCTGGTATAAGTCATACATGTATAACTGTGTTTAACATATATTATAATATATGTTAATATATTATATATTATATAATATTATATATTAGTCATATTGTGAAAGAAGAAAAAGAACTAAAAGGAAAAAAAACATAAAATAAAATTTAAAAATTTTATACTACCCTATTAAACTCATTTGTTATTTGAACTAGCTCCCATCTCTGCACATTTCTTTCTTTCTTTTTTTTTAAGTTTGTTAGTATTTTCCTTGTTCATTCATAACAGTCACTTAAGATAAATTTCATTTTTCCTCCACACTGAAATTGTTTGCTTTTGAATTTTTAGAATTTCAGTCTTTAACATCTCCCATCTCTTCTAGGCTGATTGTTCTGGAGTATTTTAGTCTCTTTTGGTCTTCCTGTCTTTACTGTCCTACCTTTCCATTGAATCTGCTTTTCCAAAACATAGGATGCAGGATGTATTAGACTATCCTCTCCTTTTTTATATACTTAAAATTTTATTTTTTGTTTATTTATTTTATATTATTACAATAATCTTGTTGTGAGAGTCATCATAAATCCCCCCCCCACATGAGAAACCTCAAGAATAGTGAGAGAGGAAAAAAAAGTGTACTTCAGCCTGTGTTCAGATTCCAATGGCTCTGTCTTTGGGATGAGTTGTCTTCCCCATCATAGCCTCCAGAGAAGTTGCTTCAATATTTTTCCCATAGTTGCTATCACTAGCTGTACTTTCCTCCACTCTATTCTTCCTCTCATCTATTCCATTTTCTCTCTCCTTTCATTCTGTCCTGTTCAGAAATGTGCTGTATATGAGTACCTTCTCCCATGATCTTCCCTCTTTTCTAGCACCTACTCCCCCTTTCCCTCTCCCCATTCTTCCTTATCCCATCCCTTTCCTCTCATTTTTCTCTAGGGTAAGATAGATTTCTCTGCCCTATTAAGTTCCTCTCTGAGTCATTTCTGATGAGAATGAAGGCTCACTCATTCCCCCTCGCCTTCCCCCATTCCACTCCATTGTAATAGCTTTTTCTTGCTCTTATGTGAAATATTTCAGCCCCTTCTTCCTCTCCTTTTCTTCCTCCCAGTACTTTCTTTTATCACCCATTGACTCTATCTTTTTACTATATTATACCATTATATTCAACTCCTTCCTGTGCCTTGTCTACATAGGCTCCTTCTAACTGCTCCTATAAATGAGAAAGTTCATATGAGTTATCAGTATCTTCTTCCCATGTGGGAATACAAGCATCATTAAGTTCCTCATAGTTAGTCCTTCTCATCCACCCCCTCTATAATTCACCTGAGTCCTGTACTTGGAGATCCCACTTTCTGTTCACCTCTGGTTGTTTCAATAGGAAAGTTTGAAAGTCCCCTGTTTCATTGAAAGTCCATCTTTTCCCCCTGAAAGAGGATGTTCAGTTTTGCTGGGTAGTTGATTCTAGGCTGTTGAGCAAGATCTTTTGCCTTCCAGAATATCATATTCCATTCCTTATGAGCCCTTAATGTAGATGCTGTCAGATCCTGTTGAATTATTTGTTTCTGGCAGTTTTTGGTATTTTCTCTTTGACTTGAGAGTTTTGGAATTTGGCTATAATATTCCTGAAAGTTTTTCTTTTGGGATCTCTTTCAGGAGGTGATAGGTGAATTCCCTCAATTTTTATTTTATCCTCTGCTTCTAAGGTCTCAAGAGGTCTGGAACCTGCCCCCTCTGCCATGGACCCATGTTCCTGGCTCTGTTGTGTTGGGTTGCATTTTGTTGTGCTGTGGCTGCAGCTACTGCTGCACTGCAGCTTTTCCCAACCCCCAGTCCTGGTGGAACAGCCCTTTCTTGAGGAACTTCTAAGTTGTCTTGGACATTGTATCACTCAGTCTTTCTGTGGGTTCTACCCCTCTAAATTTTGGCTAGAGTCATCATTTGATGGCTTTTGGAGTTTTTTGGGGGGATCGAGTTTCCAGGAGTTCTTGCCTTCACCCTACCATCTTGGTTCCACTCCTGCCCCCCCCACCAAGCTTTTCTAAGTCTGCCTGCTTATGATTTTTTAAAAAAGATTTTATTTATTTTGAGTTTTACAATTTTTCCCCCTAATCTTGCTTCCCTCTCCACACTCCCTACCCCAGAAGGCAATCTGTTAGTCTTTACATTGTTTACATGGTATACATTGATCTAAGTTGAATGTGATGAGAGAGAAGTCATATCCTTAAGGAAGAAAAATAAAGTATAAGAGATAGCAAAATTACATAATAAGATAATGTTTTTTTCCCCTAAATTAAAGGTAATAGTCTTTGGTCTTTGTTTAAACTCCACAATTCTTTCTCTGGATACAGATGGTGCTCTCCATTGCAGACAGCCCAAAATTGTCCCTGATTGTTGCACTGATGGAATGAGCAAGTCTATCGTAGTTGATCATCATCCCCATGCCACTGTCAGGATGTACAATGTTTCTCTAGTTCTGCTCATCTCATTCAGCATCAGTTCATGCAAATCCTTCCATGCTTCCCTAAATTCCCATCTCTCTTGGTTTCTAATAGAACAATAGTGTTCCATGACATACCTATACCATAGTTTGTTAAGCCATTCCCACTAATAGAATTTTACAGTCTATGTCTTCCTGTAGCTCTTTCAGCTTCTCCTCTAAGATTTATTGACTACTTTAAGGATGATATAGAATCCTTCCTTATCTCTTTTAAGGCTATCTAGTTTTGCAGCTGTTTTGTCTGAGATAAGGATTGCTACCCCTGCTTTTTTCACTTCAGCTGAAGCAAAATATATTTTACTCCAACCTTTTTACCTTTACTCTATATGTATCTCTCTGCTTCAAATGAGTTTCTTGTAAACAGGATATTGGAGGATTCTGGTTTTTAATCCACTCTGCTATTCACTTATGTTTTTTATCTTTTTCTTTTCTTTTCTTTTTTTAATTCTCATTTTGCACAAATGTTTTTTTTTACATTAATAAAATATTCTTGTTTAAGAGTAAACAAAATACCCCTCCCCCCTATGAATATAGACTTGCTTGGGCGATAAAGTAAAGGGGAGAGAAAAAAAATTAAAATTAAAAAAGTAATAGTAATAATTGTAGGTATGGCCAGGTGGCACAATGGACGAAGCACCAGCCCTGGAGCCACGAGCACCTGAGCCCACATCCAGCCCCATAGACCCAACAATCACCCAGCCGTGTGACATGCAAGCCACACGATCCCCACTGTCCTGCAAAAACCAAAAAGAAGGAAAAAAACTGACCCAAAATAAAATACAATAGTAATCATAGTAGGGGTAGCTGGGTGGCAGACAGAGCATTGGCCCTTGAGCCAGGAGCACCTGGGTCCAAATCCTGCCTCAGACACCCAAAGATCACTCTGCTATGTGGCCCCAGGCAGGCCACCCAGCCCCATTTGCCCTGCACCCTCCCCCAAATAATAATAATAATAAAAAATGTGCTTCAATCTTTGTTCCAACACCAACAACTCTGTCATGGGTGGATCACATTCTTTATGGTAAGTCCATCGCAAAAGTTGCTTCCATATTTTTCCAATGTTGCCATTGCTGATCGCAACTCCCTCCCTTCTTATTTCTACACTACCATGTACTATATTTTCCCTCTCCTTTCACTCTGACTCTGCTGCAGGGTCACTGAGTGGCGCAGCAGACAGATCCCTGGTCCTGGGGCCAAGAAGCCCTGAGCCCCCATACTACACCTTAGGCCCAGAATCCACCCTATGGTCCTGGACAGGCCTTCCAATCCCAGCCCCTTGCAAGAAGTAAAAAAGAAAATGTGTTATATCTGATCACTGTCCCCCCATGGTCCATCCTCTCCTCCTTTATTCACATTCCCACCCCTTCCCCCTGCTCCCCCCCTTCTTACTCCAGATGCCTATACCCCATTGAGTATATATGCTGTTTCCTCTCCTAGTCACCTCTGATGAGAGCAAAGGTTCCCTCATTCCCCCTTGCCTCCCCCCTTCCATATCATTGCAATAGCTGATTGAAATAAAAAAAATCTTATTATATGAAATATCTTGGCCTATTCCCCCTCTCCTTTTTCTTTCTCCCATTACATTTCCCTTTTTTTCCATTGACTCCAATTTTACACCATATTTTATCTTCGAATTCAGCTTTCTCCTGTGCTTCAACTATACAAGCTCCCTCTACCTGCTCTATTAACTGAGAAGGTTCATATGAGTATTATCAGTGTCATTTTTCTATGCAGGAATACATGCAGTTCATCATCATTAAGTCCCTCATATTTTCCCCCTCTCCTCCAATCTCTATGCTTCACCTGAGTCCTGTATCTGAAGATCAAACCTTCTGTTCAGCTCTGGCCACCAACAGGAACATTTGAAATTCCCCTGGTTCATTGAAAGTCCATCTTTTTCCCTGGAAGAGGACATTTAGCCTTGCTGGGTAGTACATTCTTGGCTGCATTCTAAGCTCTCTTGCCTTCTGGTATATTGTATTCCAAGCCCTACGAGCTTCCAATGTAGCTGCTGCTAAGTCCTGTGTGATACTGACTGAAGCTCCATGATATTTGAACTGTGTCCTGGTTGCTTGTAATATTTTCTCTTTGACTTGGGAGTTCTGGAACTCGGCTATAATATTCCTAGGGGTTGGTTTTTTGGGATCTCTTTTTCGGGGTGATCGGTGGATTCTCTCCATTTCTATTTTGCCCTCTGCTTCTAGAATATCAGGACAATTTTCCTGTAGTAATTCTTTGAAAATGATGTCAAGGCTCTTTTCCTGATCATGATGTTCAGGTATTCCAATAATTTTTAAATTATCTTTCCTAAGTCTGTTTTCCATATCAGTTGCTTTTTCAATGAGATATTTCACATTTTCTTCTAATTTTTCATTTTTTTGGTTTTGAAGTATTGATTCCTGATTTCTGGTAAATTCATCAATCTCCCTGAATTCCATTCTTTGTCTGAAGGACTTGTTCTCCTCAGAGAGTTTTCTTATCTCTTTTTCCATCTGGCCAATTTTGCTTTTTAAGGCATTCTTCTCCTCAATAACTTTTTAAACTGTTTTATCCATTTGACCTAAGCTGGTTTTTAGCCTGCTATTTTCTTCAGCATTTTTTTGGATTTCCTTGACTAAACTGCTGACTTCATTTTCATGTTTTTCCTGCATCTCTCTCCTTTCTTTTCCCAGTTTTTCTTCTAACTCCCACATTTGATTTTCAGTCTTTTTTGAGCTCTGTCATAGCCTGAGCCCAATTTCTGTTTTTCTTGGAGTCTTTAGATGCAGGAGCTTGTGCTTCCTCATCTTCAGACTGAGTATTTTGATCCTTCTTGGGCTCATATGCAAAATATTTCTCAATGGTGATCCTCTTGTTTCTCTGCTTGCTCATTTTCCCAGCCTGGGCCTGGTTTTGGGGTACTTCCTGAGCTTTTGGGACACTCCTACAAAGATCTCAGTGTGTGAGGCTCTGTCCTCCCTCCTGGTCTGTGAATGACCATAAGTGCCCCCCTCTTCCACGGGGCTGAGGTGGGGGGGGCCCTGCTGTTCTATGGGGGGTCTAGACTGGGATCAGGATCTGAATGTGGTCAGAACCCCAGAGTCCTGTTCCAGAAGCTGAGGACAGAGCTCTGCAGTCTCTCTTCACTCCTCTCCCTCAGCTCAATGGGCTCATGCCCTGGGGGCTCCTGCTTACTGGCTCAGCCTGCTTACTGTTCCTGGATCTGGGCTTTGGAAAGAGCAAGCTGCTTGCTGTGCGCCCTGAGGGCTGGGCTCCACATGCTCTGGCAGAGGTCCCCTGCTGTTCCCCCACTTTGTGCCCGGTGCTCCCCGGGGTGCAGCTCAGGAGACTCCCCCGCTGCTGTGAGCTAGGGCTCCCAGTGCCCTGGGGCTGCCTCCGGGAAGCTGAAGTTCTTTGGCTCTGGTGGGCCACCCCTTTGGCGGTCCATCCCTCCGACCCTGGGGAGCAGAGCCTTTCTGCTCTTTTCCAGGTTACCTTGAGTAGGAGAACTGCCTCATTGGGTCCCTTTGTGGGTTCTGTCTCTCGAAAGTTTAGTTAGAGTCCTTAGTTTCAAGTTTTATCAGAGAGCACCTAAGACTGGATCCCTTCTTGTGGCCATCTTGACTCCGACCCCAGGTTAAACCACTTATGTTTTAAGGGAGAGTTCATCCCATTCACATTCAAAGTTATAATTACTAACTCTTTATTGCCCTCCATGCTACCTTCCTTCTGTTTGTATTTTTCCCTCTTTTTCCTCTTTATCCACATTCCCCAGTATTTTGTTTCTGAGTACTGTCACCTTCCATATGTTTACCCTCCTATATCAATACCCCTCCCCTTTCTTTCCTGTTTTCCCTTTCCCCTTCCTCCTTCCCTTCAGTCTGTTAGTGCCCCTTTCTCTCCCCTCCCCATCCCCCCCCTCTACTTTTCCCCTTTTAATACTTGAAAGGGAAGATAAGTTCCTTTTTTTTTTTTGCAAGGCAATAGGGTTAAGTGGCTTGCCCAAGGCCACACAGCTAGGTAATTATTAAGTGTCTGAGGTTGGATTTGAACCCAGGTACTCCTGACTCCAAGGCTCTATTCACTGCACCACCTAGCTGCCCCTACAATATGTTAATTTTCTCTTGAGTTTCTTTTCCCATCTTTTCCAATTGATTTTTAAACTCCTTCCTGATTTCTTCAAGGAAGTCTTTCTGGGCTGGAGACCAATTCATATTCTCCTTAGAAGTGCTAGATATCTTTGGGTTAGAATCTGGTTCTTCTAAGTATTTCTCCATGGGTCCCCCTTTTTCACTGTTTTTTCTTCATTTTTCTAGGATCTTGTGTTGGGGAGGGGGCTGGCTCTCAGTGGTTTGCTTTTCAAGATCCTAGAGACTTTGTTCACATAGCTCAGTAATTCCAAGGACCAGCCAGTATTGGGAATGCTGGTTGCTTTCTCTGGAGTGATTGAAGTCCTCTCCCAATCCTGGAGGGAGGGAGGAGGGGCAGCAGGGTCTGAGTTGACCTTGAACAATCGGTTGGAAGTCAATCTCCCTTTCAGTTGAGTAGGCTCCTTAGTCCACACTTGTGCTTGAGAGGATGAGGGCTATTGTTTGTTCTTGGAAGAATGCTCCAAAGGTTCAGGTCCTGCACAAAGCTGGGAGATTTCCAGGCTGCAGACCTCCCCTCCCCCTGGCCAAACCACAGTCCCCTGAGACAGACCTTGTTGGTAGGTGTTCTTTTCCTAGCTTCTTTTTCTGGGTTTTGTTGATCGAATTTGTTAAGAGGTTTCTTTCATGTTATTTTTGAGGGTACACAGGGAGTGCTTAGCACAGTGCCTGTCTTCTCTCTGTCATCTTAGCCAGAAGTTGCTTATGGTTTTTTAATAGAATAATAGTAACCCATCAAATTCATATACCATAACTTGTTCAGCTATTGCCCAATTGATGGACAACCCCTTATTTTCCAATTCTTTGCCACCACAAAAAGAACTGCTATAAATATTCTTGTATAAGTATGCTTTTCCCCCATTTTATGATCTCTTTGGGATTCAGACCTAGTAGGGATCAAAGTGCTGGAACAAAGG
This sequence comes from Macrotis lagotis, assembly GCF_037893015.1. Lineage (NCBI taxonomy): Eukaryota > Metazoa > Chordata > Mammalia > Peramelemorphia > Peramelidae > Macrotis > Macrotis lagotis. The sequence continues at coordinate 131,969,648 of NC_133666.1, read as the reverse complement.
GTATGCACAGTTTGATTGTCTCCTATACTATATAAATGGAGGTTTAAGTATTGATTATCCTTACCTGATACCCTGTGTATCAGGATTGTGTTCTTTATAAATATTATCTCATTTGATCCCACAACAACCCAAAGATATAGATGCTCTTATGTAACCATTTTTTTTTTTTCAGTTGAGGAAACCAAGGGAGACAGAGAATGAGTGATTTACCAGTCACTGGAGTTTATTGAGTAGGGGATGAATCTGTGCTTTTGGGGAAATAACTTTTTTGACTGAATGGAGGAAGGAACTTCTGGATGAGGAAATTCCCTCTATCAATGCAGGTCAGTATTTTTTCTACTACTTATAATCCTAGAAGAGTTGCTTAGAGTCCTAAAAAGTTGAGTGATGTGCACAGGGTCAAACAGCAAGTATGGGTCAGAGGTGGTACTCGAACCTGAATCTTCCTGATTCTGAGGTTAGCTTTCTATTTACTACACTGCCTCTCTAACAAGGGTAACCTGATATATTACAAAAACATGCCAATACCCTGTTGTCTCTTTACGAAATGTAAAAAAGTTCTCTGACTAAATGGGGGAGAGGAGAATATTTTCCAGTTAAAGATCGCCCATACTCTAGGTGTCTCTTGGGAGTGTGTTATGGCATTGCTATTTTTACTCTATCATCTTAGCAAATACTTTTATTTTGAGTTAATCATATATCCTGACTATTTAATGTAAGCTTGCTAGTAAGTGCTCACAAACCATAGTTTTAGGAGTGAAAAATGATAGATTGCATTGGAGTGGAATTAGTAATTATTCTTCTCCCTCCATCCCAGGAACTTAAGTTATGAGTGTAAGCTGAAGTTAGAGGAGACCCAAAGTAGGAACTACATCTGAAGGGGCTATCTGTTATCCCTTAAGCTTGATACCTAAACCAGGAAGAATTAAAATAGAGAAAGAAAATTATAGATCTATCTCCCTGATGAATATAGATGCAAAAATCTTAAATAAAATCTTAACAAAATGATTACAAGAAGTTATCACTAGAATAATACATTTTGAACAAATAGCATTTATTCTAGGAATTCAGGGTTGGTTCAGTATTAGGAAAACTGTTAATATGATTAATTTTATCAATAAAAACCCTATCAGAAATCATATGAATATATCAAGAGATGCTGAAAAAACCTTTTGAAAAAATACAGGACCCATTCCTACCAGAGAGTATAGAGAGAGAATAGGAATAAATGCATCGTTCCTTAGAATAATAAGCAGTACCTGTCTGAAACCATCAACAAGCATCATATATAATGGGGATAGGCTAGAGGCATTCCCAATAAGTTCAGGGGTGAAACAAGGATGGCCATTATCACCACTACTATTCAATATTGTATTAGAATTGTTAGCTTCAGCAATAAGAGAAGAAAAAGAAATTGAAGGAATTAGAATTGGGAAGGAAGAGACAAAAACTCTCACTTTTTTGCAGATGACATGATGGTATACCTAGAGAATCCCTAAAAATCATCTAAAAAACTACTAGAAATAATTAGGAACTTTAGCAAAGTCACAGGATATAAAATAAACCCTCATAAATCCTCAACATTTCTATTTATGACTAGCAAGAGACAGCAGAAAGAGCTAGAAAGAGAAATCCCGTTCAAAGTGACCTCAGACAATATAAAATACCTGGGAGTCTACCTACCAAGGCAGACTCAAAAACTTTTTGAAACAAATTGCAAAACACTTCTCACACAAATAAAATCAGATTTAAATAACTGGGCAAATATCAACTGCTCATGGACAGGTAGAGCTAATATAATAAAAATGACAGTTCTACCAAAACTAAACTGCTTGTTTAGTGCCCTACCAATCAAAATTCCAAAAAAATTATTTTATTGAGTTAGAAAATATTGTAAGTAAATTCAAAATGGAGAAATACAAAGTCAAGAATTTCCAGTGATTTAATAAAAAAAAGTGCAAAAGAAGGTGGCTTAGCCTTATCAGATCTAAAATTATATTATAAAGCATCAGTCATCAAAACTACCTGGTTGGGGTGGCTAGGTGGCGCAGTGGATAGAGCACTGGCCCTGGAGTCAGGAGTACCTGAGTTCAAATCCAGTCTCAGACACTTAATAATTACCTAGCTGTGTGGCCTTGGGCAAGCCACTTAACCCCATTTGCCTTGCAAAAAAAAAACAACTACCTGGTATTGGGCTAAGAAATAGAGTGGTGGATCAGTGGAATAGACTAGGTGCAATAGCAGTCATTGATTATAGTAATCTGCTGTTTGATAAACCCAAAGAGTACAGCTATTGGGATAAAAACTCTCTCTTCAATAAAACCTGTTGGGAAAATTGGAAGTTAGTATGGAAGAAACTTGGATTAGATCAACACCTTAAATCCTATACCAAAATAAGATCAAAATGGACACAGGATTTAGACATAAAAAACAATATTATAAGCAAACTAGAAGATCAAGGGGGTAGTTTACTTGTCAGATCTATGGAAAGGGAAGCAGTTTATGACCAAGGAAGAGATGGAGAACATCATTAAAAACAAACTAGATAATTTTTATTACATCAAATTAAAAAAGTTTTTGCACAGACAAAACCACTGTAACCAAGATCAAAAGAAATGTAGCAAATTGGGAAACAATTTTTACAACTAATATTTCTGACAAAGCACTCATTTCTAAAATATACAGAGAACTGAGTCAATTTTTTTTTTAAAAAAACAAGCCAATTTCCCAATTGACAAATGATCAAAGGATATGCAAAGGCAATTTACAGATGAGGAAATCAAAGCAATCCATAGTCATAGGAAAAATTGCTGTAAATCATTACTTATTAGAGAAATAAAAATTAAAGCATCTCTGAAGTACCACCTCACACCTCTCAGACTGGCCATTATGACCAGAAAGGACAATGATAAATGTTGGAAGAAATGTGGGAAATCTGGGACACTAATTTATTGTTGGTGGAGTTGTGAACTCATCCAACCTTTCTGGAGAGCAATTTGGAATTACCCCCAAAGGGCAACAAAAATGTGCATACCCATTGATCCAGCAATACTACTACCAGGTCTTTACCCTGAAGAGATGATGAAAAAGGGTAAAAACATCATTTGTAAAAATATATTCATAGCAGCCCTCTTTGTGGTGGCAAAGAATTGGAAATTAACTGAATGCCCTTCAGTTGGGGAATGGCTTAACAAACTGTGTTATATGTATATTGCAGACATCCTATTAATACACATTCTGTCAACAAATTCCAGGGGCTAGCTTCCCACCACACCCACTGTACCAATTACCAACATCAGAAGACTGTCTCAATACTTTTTTACAGCCCTTCAGAAAATCAGTTACAGCTATGAGCAGCTGTGAGCCCTCTTTATAGGAATTTAGCAGACTTTCAGGTTGAGACCATGGAATCTAATATTCAGTAGCTAGCAATGAAAATTTTAAGATAGGACTTACATACCTTAGACAATTAGAAGTCCACTTTATTTTTTCTTTAGAAATATTTTATTAATTTTGTTTTACAATTTCTCCCCCATTCTTGCTTCCCTCCCCCACCCCCCACAGAAGGCATTCTGTTAGTCTTTACATTGTTTCCATGGTATACATTGATCTAAACTGAATGTGATGAGAGAGAAATCATATCCTTAAGGAAGAGAAATAAAGTATAAGAGATCGCAAAATTACATAAGAACGGTCCCCCCCCCCCAATTGAAGGTCTTTGGTCTTTGTTCAAACTCTACAATTCTTTCTCTAAATACAGACGGTATTCTTCATTGAAAATATCCCAAAATTGTGCCTGATTGTTGCACTGATGGAATGAGCAAATCCATTAAGGTTGATCATCACCCCCATGTTGGTGTTAGGGTGTACAGTGTTCTTCTGGTTCTGCTCATCTTGCTCAGCATCAGTTCCTGCAAATCTTTCTAGGCTTCCCTGAATTCCCATCCCCCCTGGTTTCTAATAGAACAATAGTTGTAGAAATCCACTTCAAAACAATTAGAGGACCAAAAAAAAAACCCCAACACATAATTAATTCCCAAAAATGTATGGTAAGGTTGTTTTAAGATTCATGGAAAATTGGCAATGAGAGAGATCACTGAAGATTAAAATTGGAAGAGAAAGTTTTCATGGAGGAGGTGAGACGTCTGGCTCTTAAAGGATGTGTACAGTTGAGAGGGAAAAGAGGAAATGTTCCTAGGGAAAAAAGTAGCATCAGCTACTTTAGGGGAATCATTTGATCAGTTAATCATCAAGAAGTATTTATTAAACATTTGTTATGAACCAGGCACTTTGCTCCTGCCTTTAAGGAACTTAAAAACTTATATTCTCCAGGTCTTGTGTATTCATAGGATGGTGATGAAACTGGCCTAATATGTAGTGGGAAATCAGATCAGATATTTGAAACAGAGTCAGATTATGGAGGTCTTGGAAGGAGTTAGGGTTTGATTTAATAGCCAGTGGGGAGCCATTGTAGGCTTTTGAGTAGGAGGACTAGTGTGATAAACGCAGTTTTAGAAGTAAGACAGAGAGTTTAAAATCCCCAATGAGAAGAAACTTAATCGTTGTTCCCTCTCTCCCTTCACATCACTCACCACATACTCAATACTGTTGAAAAGGGCTCTGAGCAGCAGCCTCTAGAGACCACACTGAGCGTTGGTGGTAGCCTGTGCCCACACTAGCGGGGAAGCAATCCATCCTAGAATTCCTTCCACATTTCATGCATAATCTGAATGAGTTATCAAGAGAGCCTCCCATCTGGCCTACAGATCAGGGCTCTCCAGCAGACAGATTGTTTCCCACAGAGCTCGATGAAGTTACAGCATCAGCAGTGCTATTTTTAATGGACTGAGTCGATAGAGTCATATCTTAATTCATAAGATGGAGTTTACATGCTTTAAGAATTCTATCGTCCCCTGAGGGAGGAATTCCTCAGGGAATTCTGTGGCTATACCATTGGCCTCTGGTTTGGCCAATACCTTTGGTCTCTGGTTTTCTGTAAAGATGACATAGCTAAAAAAGAGAACCAAGGAAATGCCTATGTCTTTTGGTGAGATCAACATTAAGTGTGGAGGCAGAGGACCTCCCTTTGAGTCCAGCTACTTCTTATTAGTAGGATCAGCCATGGCCCCACAGTCCTTCCAGATAGCATGGAACTGAGACCCCATTGCCCAGAGGATATGGTTAGAAAGCACCTTCCTTGCCTCTTGAGGAGACAACTTTCCACCCTCCTGAGATTCTGTAAAATCTTTTCCTTCCTTTTAACTCTTCAGGGTTGCATTGTCCAACAAAAACTTGTTAAGGGTTGCATATAGAATTTAATATGTATTTACTACAATACTGTAACTTGTATTAACAATGTGTATAATTACAAAATGTAATAATGAATGGACTTTGAGGTCTGCATAAACTCTTGGGCCTTCCTTTGGACATACTTGCTTTAGTGGTAGGGACAAGTCAAAGCCTTCTAAGTAGACCCAGGGACTTCACAGGATCATAGCTTTAAAGCAGGAAGGGATCTCAGAGGCCATCAAGTCCTACCACCTCATTTTATAGATGAGGAAACTGAGGCTCAGAGAAGTTAACTGACTTGTCCCCCATGCCTGGAATGCTCTCCCTCTTCCTTTCTAGTTGCTAGTTTCTTTTAAATCTTAACTAAAATCTCACTTCTAAGGGAGGTCTTCCCTAATCCCTCTTATTTCTAGTGCTTTCCCTCTTTTAGTTATTTCTCATTTATCCTGCATTTAGCTTACTTTGTATATAGTGGGTTTCATGTTGTCTCCCCCATTAGATGGTAAACTCCTTGAGTGTATTTTTTAACTTTTGCCTCTTTTTGTATTCAAGTAGTTAACAATAAATGTCTATCAACTGTTTGATTATTCAAGCTTACAGCATAGAAAATCACAGCATTAGAACTGGAAGACTGCAAAAACCATCTAGTATAACTCTTTCCTTTTACAGCTGAGGAACTAATACCTAGATATACCAATTGATTTGCCTCAAGCTCATATAAACTAGTAGATAGCAAATAGGAATGATATTCAAATTCAGGTCCTTTGACCCCCCCCCCCCCCCAATCTGGAATACTTTCTCATGGACTGTGTCACACTGTAACTGTGAGACCCAGTTCTGTGCCAGATGAAAGGTTGATGATAGTCCACAGAGCTCCATCCAGATGCTTCCCATCACTAAAGGAGTTCTCCTTTGACTGTGGATTCCAATTGTTTCAAGACTCTTTAAAATCCTTCAAGGAAGGCAGAGTAGAAAGAGTGATGGACTTTTTGTCAGAGGGTTCAGATTCTGACCGTGTTGCCTTCTACCAGTGCCTTATATGACTATGGAAAAGTCAACTTCCTTTGATGAACCTTAGTTTCCTTAGGAGTAGCTGTCCTGGATAGTCTCTAATGCAGGCATGTCAAATTCAAATAGAAATGGGGACTTCTATAAGTATCAAATCTTGACTTAGTTTTTATTTTAATGATATCTATGTTTTCATGTATTTTAGTTACATTGTTAAAAATTTCCTAATAATATTTCTATATGGTTTGTGACATTGAAGAATATTATGAGTTGTATGTAATGCTGGTCACAACCTCTGCTGGGGTTGACACTTCTGGTTTAGAAGGCGAATCGTTTAACTCTGATTGCCTTTAATACAGGGACATCTCCAGGCATCCTGATTCATATCTGGTCACTGGACCTTGATGACTGAGGAGGAGAAGATATGGCTGGTGACTTAGCAGGACATATCCTCACTCAAATCCATTTCACTTGCGTGCCATGGCATTGCTTCCCTGATGTCATGGTCTTCTTTGAGACATGAAGTACCAGCAATGACAACAAGATGATGATGACCAAGAGTAAATTAGTTAGCATTTAATGGACTCTCCTGCATCAGAGACTTGGAAACAAAAATAATACAAACCATAAAATATACTCTAAATCAAAACACATTTAAGTCCTATCAGCTGGCTTAGTAGGTAGTTTTTATTGTTGATGTTGTTGTCATCATGGAATAAAATCTTGATAATGTTTGTTCTTTTTTCTTGAAGAAGACCATGACTTTCTGGGGGAGGTGATGCCATAACATGTACATGAACTGGGTTTGAGTGAAGGGGGGCTGTGCTAAGTTACCAGCCTCATTTTCTCCTCCAGAACTATCTGGGTCCAGTGCTCAGCTATGAATCAGGTAAAAAGAACAATCTGACAATAGAGTTACATTTAGGGTCATAGTTCGTTCCCTAGTTAGTCAGGCTTGCATCCCTATAGAAGCTTATTACTATGGAGTAGGGCATAGATCCTGGGAGAGAGGAACCATGTCAAAGGGATCGTAGTAGTAGTAGTAGTAGTAGTACTCTGGGACTAGCTAAAGTAGCTGGATAATAGTATCTTGCAGTGAAGATTTTGAAACTCAAGATTCAAGCACTGTTTTGGGTTGAAAACATGCTCACTTAGATGCCAGAGACAAAGATCAACTCTCTTTACTCTTGTTATAACTCTGATAACTAACACTTCTGTATAACTTTCAAGTTTGTAAAGTATTTTATGTATACAATATCTCATTTGATCTCCAAAGCAGCTCTGTGAAATATGAAACATGTATTACTTGAAGAAATTAAGTTCAATGAAATTGTTTGATTTGTCTATGGTGATATGGCCAACAAATATCAGCCTTGGGTTTTAAATCCAAATCTTCCTAACTCCAAAGCACTGTCATTTTCCCCCTCATTTAAAATAAACTTTATTTGACTCTGTTCAGTAAAATATTATTATTTGGTTTTGGATAAAGATTCAATACATTGGGATCATGAAATCATAATTTCCTTATTTGTTAAGTGAGGGGGGGAATAGGCTAGAATATTACTAAGATCCTTTTCATTCTGAAATTCTGAGGTCTGGCAATGAGAAGTGGCACAAGAAGTTGGTGCCATTTGTTTGACTTGTGATCCACTGAAACAATTCACATTCTCAGCAAAAGCAATGCTCTCAGGGAAGATTCCTAAGTCACACTATCACTATTCTCTAACCCTTCAAAGACTAAAGTTTGTTCTCAATTGAAAGCTTTCTGGTTTACTCTCTTTAAAATATATTAACACATAGCTATCATTAAAATAAAAACTAAGTCAATGCACCCTAGTCCAAGAGCTAGTGGTAATTAATCTCTAAACTGTTCTCTCTATAGTTCCTGAGTCTAGGTTAGTCCATCTTTGGACTTTGGAGAAAATGAAACAAAAACTTCCAATCCCTTGCTTTGGGTCAATATGGGTCAATAAAAAAAATCTAGGGATTGGACTGAGCTAGAAAAACAGCCTTGTATAATGTAAAGAACACTGGACTTAGTATCAGAAACTTGGGTTTCAGTTTCAGCTTCAATGCTCATTAGTTGTTTGCCTTCCTTTCCACTGACTCAGTTTCTCCATCTATCAAATGAAGTTAAGACCAAATGGTTTCTAAGTTCTGATATTCACTGATCTTGGTTGTTACTCCCCTCCTTCTCCCTCCCCCCATCTCCCTTCCAGCTTCCATTCTCCTCAGGTAAATCCCATTTAATCACTACATAACTCACAGTGAGCAAGATAACAGAGCAGAGCCCTATACACACCCTGGGAGATTCTGTCTCAACAAGTATTGAGGTAGAGTTGGTCTATTTATCATGAAATATACTGTGGGATATTTCCTCTCCCCCCCCCCCCCCACTTTAAATATGACTGAGAGAAGGCTGAGGATAAGAGTATATCTTTATGAGAAAAAGGAGTTGAATCACACAGGCAATTAGTTAGCATTTAATGGACTCTCCTGCATCAGAGACTTGGAAACAAAAATAATACAAACCATAAAATATACTCTAAATCAAAACACATTTAAGTCCTATCAGCTGGCTTAGTAGGTAGTTTTTATTGTTGATGTTGTCATCATGGGATAAAATCTTGATAATTTTTGTCCTTTTTTCTTGAAGAAGTCCATGACTTTCTGGGGGAAGTGATGGCATAACATGTACATGAACTGGGTTTGAGTGAAGGGGGTGCTGTGCTAAGTTACCAGCCTCACTTTCTCCTCCAGAACTATCTGGGTCCAGTGGTCAGCTATGAATCAGGACCACTGGAGATGGCCCATTCAAAAAAAAAATCCCTAAAAAAATCTAACCAAGGGACAAGAGATGAAATGAAATCAGGATTCAAATAAAGTTTCAATCTTGGATTTAAGAAATTTGATTTCATGAATACAAGTAGGGGAATGTTGGGGCAACTAGGTGGCACAGTGGATAGAGCACTGGCCTGGAGTCAGGAGAACCTGAGTTCAAATATGACCTCAAACACTTAATAATTACCTAGCTGTGTGACCTTGGGCAAGCCATTTAACCCCACTGCCTTGCAAAACAAAACAAAACAAACCAATGACTCATGTGAAAAATCCCCAAACTGGTAAAAAAAAGAGGCACATGCTAATTGTGAAATAACTAAACAAATTATATCACAGAAATGTAATAGAATATTATTTTGTCATAAGAAATGATGACAAGAATGGTTTCAGAGGAAATTGAGAAGACCTCTATGAACTATGTCTGGTGTGAAATGAACAAAACTAGAATAATTTACAAAGATAGCACCATTAATCAAAAAAACCAACTTTAGAACATTTTAGAACTTTGATCAATGCAATGATAAATCATAAATCCAGAAGACTGAAAGTGAATCTACTCATCATCCATCAAAGAAGTTAAGGAATTAAAATGCAGAACAATGTATACATTTTTGTATATGGTCAATGAGGGAATTTAGACTATGCATCTTTGTTATAAGGGATAAATGGGAAAAAAAACTAATTATTTTAGGCTTCAGGTTTGATATGAGACAACTATAAGACCTAGGAACTTCCCCTCACCCCTCCCAGCATCCCCCCCCAAATTATGTAAATTTAATTCAATGTACATTTTACTCAAGTAATGTCAGTTATTGACAGAGATGTATAATGGATAGAGTATGTGACTTTGTCACCATTCTTCAGTTGCCTTCTCCCACTCTTGGAATCTCCATTTTGAGGAAGAATATAGACAAGTTATGATTTATTTTCCAGACTTTGCCACTTGACATCAGTTGTTTTTTTTTCCTTCATCCCTGTATCCCCTTCTTCCATTTCTCAACTCTGACTGGAACCTTCATTTTTTTGAGGAAGGGTTCAGATTATTCATCCTTCATTCTCTAATCTTTACCACATTTACCTTTCCTTTATGATCCCCTTCCTTTATTTTTCAGCTCCTTTTTATGTGTTGTGCAACTCCTAAGAATAAAAATTCCCTGAGGGTAAGGACTGCCTTTTTGCTTATACTTTTAGTCTTGGCTCTTAGCATAAGGCCTACCAAAAAGTATACTTAATAAATGCTTGGTGACTTGGCTTGATAATCTTATTGTACATTGCCCTTGTCAGATAGCATCTGGAATGTGTTCAGTTCTGCCCACCACATTTTAGGAAAGAAGGGGGGGTGACCAAGATAGCATGGAGATTAAAAGCTATCCCATATACCACTGAAATAATATTTATCTTAGAGAGGAGAACATGCGTCTGCAATGGGTACAATAATTCCTTTTGAGTGTTTGAAGGACACATATGGGCTAAAGGATTGAAAATTTTCTCCCTGGTCCATGAGAGAATGAGTAGGAGAAAAAAGGGTTTAAAGTATAGAAACACTAATAATTACAGTTAATCAGAAGTTGAATGGATTGTCTTGGGGGACAGTAAAGTCTCTTCTTATCCCTAGACTCTGAAACCCCTGAAAATCTTTTGATCCTGGTTGATATTGGCCTATAACTCTTCTTTTAAAAAAAAGATTCTTATTAATATCTTTTGTTTCTTATATCACCTTCTTTTTTTGATTAAATTTCTTTCATTTCCCTACTCTGTGAACTACCTCATATAACAAAGGAGAAAAAAAGTAGTTCAGCAAAACAAATCAATAAAATATATTTGACACTATGAAATGTTTCACATTCATAATCCCCCATCTCTGCAAAGAGTGGGAGGGATATTTTCTGTACTTTTTTCCTGGGGTCAGGTTTTTGTTCACTTTTTCCTCTCCCATAAATCCTCCATAGACAATCTGTCAAATTTACTTGGGTTCCTTAATATTTCAGCGTAAGTCTTGAGTTGATGACCTGTTGGCCATAAGATACAGCTAGGTGTTAGAGAGGATAGAACACTGGACCAAGATTCAGGGAGGTCTGAATTCAAATATGTCCTAATTCTTTGACTTTAGGCAAGTGACTTAGTTACTTCCTCTCTCAGTTTCCTCAATTATAAAATAGTGGTAACAATAGTATCTGCCTTCTAGGGTTGTTGTAAGGAGCAAATAATATGTCTCCTTCCCTCCTTCCCTTCCTTCCTTCCCCCCCCCTTTTTTCCTTCCCCCCCCTTCTTCCTTCCATTCTTTCCTTTTGACATGATTCTTCTTTGCTTTTCATATATTTTCCTAATGATATCTTTCATGCTATTTCTCATCTTCAAGTCATAATTGGTATTATGCTGTAACTGAATTAAAAAAAAATTCAGAACTTCCTGGGGTGGAGCCATGATGGCAGTGTGAATTTAGGAAGCTCCTGGAGCTTCTCTGGAAGCAACTTAAAATTAAAGAAAAAAAATTTATTGATTGGCTATTAAGTGCAAGGCATTGTGCTTAGCACTGGGGAAATACAGTTGAAAAATTATATAGTTCATACTTTCAAAGAACTTCTTTCTTATATAGACCATTTGCCTTTTGGGTTACTTGTAATTTTAATTATTCTGAGATTATGATGTTCCATGTTTCACAGCTATGCAGCTTCCCTGGGAGAAGAATGATATAAGGGAGATGAGAGTGAGCAGTTGGGAGGCACAAAACACATTTGCAATTTCCTAAATGCCATTCAGCTCAATCTCTTTAATTCTGGGCTTAGTTTATTTATTTATTTTTTTGTTCATTTGCAGTATCTATGTGTCACACACACACACACAAACACGAGGTTAGGGAGGCATTTTAACCTTCTGGATAGAGTTCTGGATGTAAAATCAAGGAGATATAGGTTTAAATCCTACCTTCGATTTAGTTTATAGCTCCTCTCTCCCAAAAAGCATCTTTCTTTTGAACTTCCTTATTTTTGTTTGAACTATTCTTCTACCATTTAGATTCAAAATCTTAGAGTTATCTCAACTCCTCACTCTTCCCTTACCCTCTATGGCCAATCCATATCCAATCAGCTGCCAAATCTTGATGAATTTCTACCTTAGCAATGTTCCTCACATCCATTTTCTTCTCTCCATTCACATGGCCTCCTCCTATTTCTACACTTCTCACCTTTACTACTATAGCAGCAGTAGTAACAATGAGTTTCCTCACCATGGTTAGTCCAATGCCTTAAGCAGAGTAGGCACTTTAAAAATGCTTGTTGATTTGACTGTTGACTAATTGGTCTCCTTGCCTTCCTCTATTACTGGAGTGATTTTCCTAAAGCCCAGTGCTCTATCCTCTGCACCACCTAGCTGCCCTTACTATACCACTATTCAATACATTCTCATGGTTCCCTATTACCTCCAGGATCAAATATAAACTCTTCTGTTTGGCATTTAAAACTCTTCACAACCTAGGCCCTACCTACCTTTCCAACCTGAATACATTTTATGCCCCATTCATGCATACTATGGTCCAGTCAAACTGGCTTTTTGACTTTTCCTTATATATGGTACTCCATATTCTTCCTTCATGTTTTTGCATAGGTTGTCCTCCTTGTCTTAAATGGACTTATTACTCCCTGTTGCCTCTTGGAAGCCCTAATTTCCTTTAAAATTCAACTCAAGCACTACCACATGAGGATTCTCCCATTGCCCCCAGCTGTTAATTGCCTTCCTCCCCCAAATAATCTTGTACATATTTTGGATATTAAGTTTGTCTTTTCAACTAGCCTATAAATTCCTGGAAGGAAGGGACTATTCCAATTATATCTTTGGGACCCAGATACCTAGTACAATGCCTGGCATGAGAGAGCCATCTAATAAATGTTTGCTAAATGATAGATGGATAGCTGTGTTGCCTAGGGCAAGTCATTCAACCTCTCTGAGTCTCTGGCAACCTCTCTGAGCCCCTTTGACTCATCCAGTAAGTTATAGATGGATAATGCTGATATGTATCAGTGCTCTAATCACAGAATCACAGATCCTCAATGTATTTTTATGGATGAACTCCCTTATTTACCAGTCCAGCTGCATGTCAAAGCTGGGGTAATATGAGGTTTTCCAGTATCAGTGGTTAGAATTCTCTCTTGCCTTACTTGGATTTCACCGAGGAGACTTTTGAAGCATTACGTGTAGTACAATATTGTCTGTGAATAGGTACATCTTGGAAACCTCACCATCTAAATGGAATCTTACTTTGAGTGGATTCCATAGACATCAGTTTCCCTGACCCTGGTGACGTCTTTACTCAGCAAGTCTCCCAGTCAATTAATCAGCAAGCACTTACTATAAGCCAGGTAATATGTTAAACTTTGGGGATATAAATGCAAAGAATGAAACAATTTTCAGGAACTTATGTTCTCGCTTTTAGTCAGTACTCAGAAGATTATTAAATAAAATTCTTTCTAGTATTGTGCATTTTTAATGTGTGCTGGGAGGCATCTTCAAGGGTGTATTTTGTTCTTTGGAGTGATATAGTTTTTTAAAAAATGAAGACATGTCACAGTGGGATTATAAATTTTCTTTGCCTCTCAGTCATGTGTGAGTGGAAAATCACATGCTTTATTGTAGAAAGCATTTATAAAAGTCTATCAACTTTATGTTTGCAATGAAAATGAAAATAATGACTCCTGTTTATTGTCTCTTCTTCTTGATGTATTTTTTTTGATCATCTTTAGCATTACTCAAGAATCTTCAGGGATTCTCCACTGTATAAAGTATAAATGCTATAACTTGTTCAAGGTCCTCAAGATCTGGATTCAATCTGCTCTTCTGGTTTTATCTCATAGATTTTCTTTCTTATCTTCTATTTAACACACAATGGGTCTATTCTCTGTTCTTTGCTCTTGCTTTGTCCTCCCTCATCTCCAAGCATTGCTCACACTGTCTTCCATGTTTGAAATGAGCTGCCCCATTTTATTTTCTATTTAATTTCTCCCTTCAAAGTCTAACCGAGATGCCTTCTAATTTGTAAAACTTTTTCTAACCTGATCAGATGAAAGTAATCTCCTTCTACTCAGATTTCACCTACCATTTATCTTGAATTTATTTTTAACACCTGTGAACACAACTATCCATGATTCAAAGGAAAGTGAAATTCAGAAACTTAAAAAGGATAGGACAACTGGGACTTTGTTCTAAGGTGCCATATTTAGAGGACACTGATAACACAGTCCTTCAGTGTTATAAAAATGATAAGGTTTATAAGTCATCTAGTTACCAAAATAATTAGCTAAAATAGAAACTTAAAGGAGAATGTGCTTTCTCTTTCCACTCTTGTACTATCACCCCAGGTGAGCTTCTCCTGGACCCTGTACCCTTCCACTGTTCCCTTCCCAGCAAACCTGCTTTGATGGTTTTCCCTGGACATGAATAAATGAAACATTAATTAAATGCATATTTTTGCTGGAGATACAAAAAGAGAAGAAAGTTGTTGATCCCAAGAACCTCACATTCAAATGGAAAGATACCACATAAGGTTTCAACTTGAAGTCAGATGGAAAATCCTCATGATCCTTAGACTATAGTGGCAAAAGCAAATATTAATGACCCCTCTTTAATGTTATTTCCACTGGCAAAATCATGTCATTTTCTGCTGCCAAACCTTTTGACAGTGCCAAGGACTTTTGAGACAGGAACCTAATTTCTGGGTCTTCAGGAGATGTGACTGTAGCCCTTAGAAGGAACAGTTGCCAGCCTGCATCCAGACAGGGCTTGCTTCCCAGGATGATCATTGAGGAAATGAAACTTAGTAGTTCTGGCTCTGGTGCAATGTTATTCTCTCCCTCTCTTGCTCCCAATTAGGAAGTAAATAACCAGATAGGAGCAACTTTCTAATAGTCTTGTAGCTCAGTGGTTAAGTGTCACAGGTTTGCAAAGGACATCAGCCAGATATCTCAGTACTCTTTAGGAGAACATTCCTTCACCTTTTCCCTTCTTCTCAGAGCAAGGGTTAATGGGAATAATCATCCAAAGTGTGATTGATATACACCCTTCTTTGTAACAATAGCTTCACATTGTAGACAAATAAAAAATGCTGGTTGAATAGCATAGATCAACCAATTTCATGAAGATTTTCTTGAGATAAGAAATTAGGTATGTTTATTAATAGATATTGATGTTTTCATAATTATATTTTTGGAAAAATAACACCCCCTGTGATATTCACCCTTCTTTTAGAAATTTTTCCTCATTGACATATATATGTACATATATACACACATATATTATATATATATATACATATATATATATGTATATATATATAGTTGTTATAGTTCAGTCATTTCAGTTATGTCTAACTCTTCAGAACACTATTTTGGGGACAGCTAGGTGGCGCAGTGGATAGAGCACCAGCCCTGGAGTCAGGAGTACATGAGTTCAAATCTGGTCTCAGACACTTAATAATTACCTAGCTGTGTGGCCTTGGGCAAGCCACTTAACCCCATTGTCTTGCAAAAACCTAAAAGAAAAATAAAGTAAATAATAAGAACACTATTTGGGGTGTTCATGGCAGAGATACTGGTGTGGTTTGTCATTTCCTTTTCCATCTCATTTTACAGATGAGAAAAGTGAGGCAAATAAGGTGACGTGACTTGTCCAAGGTCACATAGCTATTAAGTGTCTGAGGTCAAATATGAACTCAGTTCTTACTGATTTTGGGCCCAGGGATCTATATACTGTATCACCTAGATGCCCTGGTATGACTATATCTTCAAAATAAATCCTTAGTTACCTTTCATTGAAGTGGTCTTCTGAATGAATTTGTTTAACTCCATTTTTCCCTAGCTTCATCTCCTTAAGGGCTACTATCACTTATCTTTCCATTTGGCAATCATCTCAGTACCCGATATGATATATTGACCCATAAGAAGAGATCACTACAGTAATACCTACAGATCTGTTCCATTTCAGAACTTTTTGTTGTCCTTCTAGCTTCATTAAAGAAATATCATAATTTAGTGACTGGAAAAAACACTGGATGGAGACAGACAGCTGGTTCAAATTCTGGCTCTGCTATTTAATAGCTATGTGACCTTGGGTAGGTCATTTAATCCCTATGGACCTTGGCTTCATCATCTATAAAAGGAGGTGATGTATTTGGTTGTCTTTGAAGTCTATTCCAGCTCTAAATCTATGATCCTATGATCCTATGATCTGACTTAGTTGGATATCATGCCAAGCTCTTTGCTGGATCATTTTCTACTAAATTTTGTTTTGTTCTTTTGTGAGGCAATTCAACAATATGATTATTACATGCCATTAAAATTTATGTGTTTTCAGAATTGTGCTGGATTCTCCTTTTGAGGTGATGGGATAAAGATTAGCCTTTCCTTCACAGAATGTTGAAAAATAGCATTATCAAAAAGGGAGAAGAAATAGAGCAGAGGAAAAAAATATGGTGAAATCAGTCGGTTACCTGTCACATAGAAGGTGTTTAATAAATGTTTATCAATTAGTTGACAGATTCTTAGTCATTTTAAAAAGCCTTCAAAACTAAACTTTTGCTTTTGGAGGTCAAAATGAGTCTCTTGATAGCTGAACAATTATTTTATGAGTGCTCCCACATATAAAGGAGCAGGATGCAAGAGAAAGGTTTATAAAGATCTTTATTGTCAAAACTTTTTCCTTATATGAAATAACTATTTCTTGTTTCTATTTAAGTCTATTACCTTTGGCCATCTGGGAACATAGAGAAATTTTAATAACAACAACTGAATAGTACCTGGATAATGAATGCTTCCCTTGAATATTTTGGAATCAAGTAACTGGAAGGGACCTTAAATTGATTGATTCCAATTGTTTAATTTTCAGTGTGAGCATTCATATCTCAGATACTGGCAAATGACATAAATTGAGGATTAACTTATTGTTTTGTTGATTGCCTAGATTTAAGAAAGTGGTGAAGAAAATATTAATTATTCAGATTAAACTTAAAAAAGTGTGCTGAATGTACTTTTTTCCTGCTTTGGAGATTTGGTTGCTAAATATTTACCAGCATAACCCTAAATCTTAAAGATCATTTTCTTCCAACATTTTACAAGTGAAGAAACTGAAATTTAGAGATGAAAGCCAATATGGTAGAACAATGAGTCATAGACCTTGGAGTCCAGAGACCTGGATTCAAATCTCATTTCTGATAATTATGTGACCTTGAGCAAGTCACAATTTTCTTGGGTCTCAGTTACCCATCCCTTCCATCTGTAGATCTATGATCCAGTGTTCTTAAGGGGAAATCACATGGCTAGTTAGTGGCAGCTAGGACTAGAAAGGAGCTATGCTCCTCACATGCTCAGTTCAGGTTCTTTCAACAGAAACATAGAAACTCTCATTGTGATGGAAGGCCAGTGGGATGAGTGCTGACTTTGGAGTCAGATGACCTGGTTCTGCTACTTAATTCTGATTTTAGGCAAATCACTTTGCCTCAATCTTCTATTTTGTAAAATGAGGGGGTTAAACTGGAGCAGGGATTCTTAACTTTTTTTTGTTGTTATGATTCCTGGGTCAATCCAGTGAGTCCTATGGACCCTTTCTCAGAATAATGTTTTTCAGTGTATAAAATAATGTATGTGTCATAATGTAAAATAATGTATAAAATGAATAAAATAGGATTGCAAAGGAAATAAAAAGTTAGTTGCGGGGGGAAGGATTAAATCTATTCATGGTAAGGGTTCCATGGATCCCAGATTAGGAAGCTTGGACTAGAAGCTCTTGAAAATCTTTAAGTCCTGTAAGTTAATGACTTATCATATCACTCTGTTACTTTCTTTTCTTCAGGCTGAACAATCCCATTAATTATAAACCTCCTTCCCCAAATTCAGTAAAGCAACAATTTCACTAAAGCTGCAGGATGACCAATTTGATTGAATTATTGTTCTCTTTTTGACTGCTTTGACTTGCTTTTGGCAAGAGATATCATGGATCAATGAGGAGGGGGAAAACCTTTGATGTCCCATCGCTGTTGAAATCTCTTTTCTTGGTCATAGGGATGGATTGACATGGCTTCTGCCCAACAGAAAATTGGGAGATGCAGTATAATGAATATTGGAAGGGAAAACATCAAAGCTACCGCTTTGAGCACAAGGAAGGCACATGCACAAAAGCCAAAATCACTTGGAGGCTACTCTGTTCCTTGGCTCCAAGAGCACTTGGAATCAATTCTGTCTCCCTCTTAAGATGACTCGAGGAAACTGGGGATCTAATTTGTTTCATCTGTAGCTGTTCACCCCACCCACTTATCTCCTTTACTCAGTTTCTAATATCCAAGGATTTCTCTGAAACTCCATTCCTCTGCCTTGCTCTGCTACCCCAGACACTAATGATGGTTCACTTCTCACGGATTAAAGGAATGGGTTTGAATATAGACTTTGCATGTAAAACCTATAAAAAAAAGGTTTATTGGTGGTAATCATTCTTTACCAGGGTCATTCCTTACTCGAGGTTTCCTTAAAGGGCTTTAGAAACTCCCAAGGTGTGTGATACTCCACAATGGGGAAACAGACCTGGATTTGCTTAGAGCTGTGCCTCTGTGATTTGTTGCTATCACATAATTACCACAAAGTTAACATCTTTAGTTTCACTGGGGAAAAGGACAAGATTCAGAATTTGAAATCAGGACCTCTGAAATAATTTAGTTGAAGACTCAAGACTAAGGAGTAAACATTTATGATTTAACTAAATACCATGTCAGGTCTAGGTGATACAAAAGTAATAGAATTCAATTCAGTTCAATATGTTTTTTTCTATTTAGCACCTAGTGCAATGTTTTTGTCAGAATCTTGCCACATAACTCTAAAAGTTATGTTTATTTTTTCTGACTCTGCTTACTTCATTTTGTACAAATTCATATGACTCTCCCTATGCTTATCTGTATCCTTCATATTTATCATGTCTTATGATCCAGTAATATTCAATAACATTCATTTTTGACAACCTGTGCAGCCATTCCCCAATTGATTGGTTTCTAGTTCCTTGAAACATGTACAGGTAATACTATGAACATTTGGGGGGTAGGGCACAACTATGTGGCCCAGTAGATAGAACATCAGGTCTGTAGTCAGAAGGACCCAAGTTCAAATATGGCTTCAGAAACTTACTAGCTGTGTGACTCTGGGCAAGTCACTTAACCCTGTTTACCTCAGTTTCCTCATCTGTAAAATGAGTTGGGGAAGGAAATGACAAGTAACTCCAGTATCTTTGCCAAGAAAACCTCAAGTGGGGTTACCAGCAGTTGGATATAATTGAACAATAACCTCTTTCACAAACATTAGGCATTTCTTTCTATCTTGAACCTTGTTGATCATATACCTGAAAGGTCAAATATAAAGTCAGAAAACCCAAGATATAAGAAGGACAGCAATAGCGACTAACAGAGAGAGGGTATAAAAACTGTTTGTTGAAGGAAAGCATTGTGGGCTAGGTCATAATAGACTGTAGCAGTGGGTAATTGAGGAGCATACTTTTTATAGGGTATGTGCTATAGGAAAAAAGTTTTATGGTTTCCATAGGGATTAAGAGTCATTTGGGGTCTCCATGGAGGTTGTGGATTATTTAGGGTCTCCATGGAGGTTGAGAGTCATTTTGGAGGTTCAGATTCATTTTCTCCAAAAAAAAAAGAGATACTCAATTGGGCAAGAGAGAATATCAGAACTGGATCCAACAGTGCTGAGCAATGGATCTGAGAGGATGGTGATTTTAGTCCCTTTCCAGAATGATTAGACCAATTCATAACTGGGGAGACCCACTGTTGTATAGTGATTAGGTATTTGTTGATTTTAAAGGAAAAAAATAGTGGTGTATGGATTATAGAATTTAGGACTGAAAGGCATCTAAGAGATTATCAATTGTGAAGATTTTTATGTGATCCATTGTTAGACCATGAGTGTGGATGGTAAAGATTTCATATCTTTTTTCAATAATTCTTGTTTTCCTTTATAATTTTTTTGTGCATTTAAAAATAATCTTTGGCACGGCTAGGTGGTACAGTGAATAGAGCACCGGCCTTGGAGTCAGGAGTACCTGGGTTCAAATCCAACCTCAGACACTTAATGATTACCTAGCCATGTAGCCTTGGGCAAACCACTTAACCCCATTGCCTTGAAAAATCTAAAAAAAATAATTTTCTAGGGCAGTTAGGTGGTGTAGTAGATAGATCACCATCCCAGGTGTAAGGAGGACCTGAGTTCAAATCCAGACTCAGAAACTTAATAATTACCTAACAGTGTGACCTTGGGCAATCACATTGCCTTAAATAAATAAAAATAAAAAAATAAAAACAATCTTCTGAAAAGGGATCCTCAGGCTTCACCATGCTGTCCAAGGGGTCTATGATATACAAATGAGTGAAGTCCTAAATTAGTAGCTCTATTGTGACCCATCTATGATAGAGGTTATATGCCAAAGTCAATCTGTAAGTATTGATAACTTTGAGATCAGATCACTCTACTCATTTAAAGCTGAACTGGAGGGGCGGAGCCAAGATGGCTACAAGAAAGGATCTAGTCTGAAGTGCTCTCTGATAAAACTTATAAACTAAGGACTCTAACTAAACTTTTAAGAGACAGAACCCACAGAGGGACCCAATGAGACAGTTCTACTACTCAAGGTAACCTCAAAAAGAGCAGAAAGGCTCTGCTCCCCTGGGTCGGCGGGGCAGCCTGCCAGAGGGGTGGCCTGCCAGAGCGAAAGAACTTCAGCTCCCGGAGGCAGCCCCAGGGCGCTGGGAGTCCCAGCTCACAGCAGCGGGGGAGTCTCCGGAGCTACACCCCGGGGAACATCGGGCACAAAGTGGGGGAACAGCGGGGGGACCTCTGCCAGAGCATGTGGAGCCTAGCCCTTAGGGCACACAGCAAGCAGCATGGTCTTTTGGCAGCCCAGATCCAGAAACAGAAGCAGGCGGAGCCAGTAAGCAGGAGCCCCGAGGGCATGAGCCCATTGAGCTGAGGAAGGGGAGTGAAGAGAGAGAGACTGCAGAGCTCTGTCCTCTGCCTCTGGAACAGGACTCTGGGGCTCTGACCACATTCAGATCCTGATCACAGTCTAGGCCCCCCATAGAACAGCAGGGGCCCCCCCCACCTCAGCCCTGTGGCAGAGTGGGGCGCATATGGTCATTCACACACCAGGAGGGAGGACAGAAACCTCACACACTGAGACCCTTGTGGGAGTGTCCCAAAAGCTCAGGAAGCACCCCAAAACCAGGCCCAGGCTGGGAAAATGAGCAAGCAGAGAAAAAAGAGGAACACTATTGAGAAATATTTTGCAAATGAGCCCAAGAAGGATCAAAATACTCAGTCTGAAGATGAGGAAGCACAAGCTCTTGCATCTAAAGACTCCAAGAAAAATAGAAATTGGGCTCAGGCTATGACAGAACTCAAAAAAGACTTTGAAAATCAAATGAGGGAGTTAGAAGAAAAACTGGGAAAAGAAAGGAGAGAGATGCAGGAAAAACATGAAAATGAAGTCAGCAGCTTAGTCAAGGAAATCCAAAAAAATGCTGAAGAAAATAGCATGCTAAAAAACAGCTTAGGTCAAATGGATAAAACAGTTCAAAAAGTTATGGAGGAGAAGAATGCTTTAAAAAGCAAAATTGGCCAGATGGAAAAAGAGATAAGAAAACTCTCTGAGGAGAACAAATCCTTCAGACAAAGAATAGAATTCAGGGAGATTGATGAATTTACCAGAAATCAGGACACAATACTTCAAAACCAAAAAAAAATGAAAAATTAGAAAAAAATGTGAAATATCTCATTGAAAAAACAACTGATATGGAAAGTAGACTTAGGAAAGATAATTTAAAAATTATTGGAATACCTGAAATTCATGATCAGGAAAAGAGCCTTGACATCATTTTCAAAGAATTACTACAGGAAAATTGTCCTGATATTCTAGAAGCAGAGGGCAAAATAGAAATGAAGAGAATCCACCGACCCCCCCCCCCCGAGAAAGAGATCCCAAAAAACCAACCCCTAGGAATATTATAGCCAAGTTCCAGAATGCCCAAGTCAAAGAGAAAATATTACAAGCAGCCAGAAGGACACAGTTCAGATATCGAGGAGCTGCAGTTAGGATCACACAGGACTTAGCAGCAACTACATTGGAAGCTTGTAGGCCTTGGAATCTAATATACTGGAAGGCAAAAGAGCTTAGAATGCAGCCAAGAATGAACTACCCAGCAAGGCTGAATGTCGTCTTCCAGGGAAAAAGATGGACTTTCAATGAACCAGGGGAATTTCAAATGTTCCTGTTGGAATGGCCAGAGCTGAACAAAAGGTTTGATCTTCAGATACAGGACTCAGGTGAATCATAGAGAGTGGAGGAGAGGGGGAAAATATGAGCGACTTAATGATGATGAACTGCATGCATTCCTGCATAGAAAAATGACACTGATAATACTCATATGAACCTTCTCAGTTAATAGAGCAGGTAGAGGGAGCTTTTATAGTTGAAGCACAGGAGAAAGCTGAATTTGAAGATAAAATATGGTATAAAAATGGAGTCAATAGAAAAAAGGGAAATATAATGGGAGAAAGGAGAGGGAAAAATAGGCCAAGATATTTCATATAATAAGATTTTTTTTATTTCAATCAGCTATTGCAATGATATGGAAGGGGAGAAGGCAAGGGGGAATGAAGGAATCTTCACTCTCATCAGAGGTGGCTAGGAGAGGAAACAGCATATATACTCAATGGGGTATAGACATCTAGAGTAAGAAGGAGGAGGGGAGCAGGGGGAAGGGGTGGGGATGTGAATAAAGGAGGAGAGGATGGACCATGGGGGGACAGTGGTCAGATATAACACATTTTCTCTTTTACTTCTTGCAAGGGATTGGGACTGGAAGGCCTGTCCAGGACCATAGGGCCAG
Organism: Macrotis lagotis; assembly: GCF_037893015.1. Lineage (NCBI taxonomy): Eukaryota > Metazoa > Chordata > Mammalia > Peramelemorphia > Peramelidae > Macrotis > Macrotis lagotis. The sequence continues at coordinate 131,946,592 of NC_133666.1, read as the reverse complement.
GTGGATGTTGGGCCTAAGGAGTGGTATGGGGGCTCAGGGCCTCTTGGCCCCAGGACCAGGGATCTGTCTGCTGCGCTACTCAGCTATCCTACAGCAGAGTAAGAGTGAAAGGAGAGAGAAAATATAGTACATGATAGTGGAGAAATCCGAAAGGAGGGAGTTGCGATCAGCAATGGCAATGTTGGAAAAATATTGAAGTAACTTTTGCGATGGACTTACCATAAAGAATGTGATCCACCTGAAACAGAGTTGTTGGTGTTGGAACAAAGACTGAAGCACATTTTTTATTATTATTATTTGGGGGAGGGTGCAGGGCAAATGGGACTGGGTGGCCTGCCTGGAGATGCATGGTGATCATTGATTGTCTGAGGCCGGATTTGGACCTGGGTGCTCCTGGCTCAAGGGCCAATGCTCTGTCCACCACCCAGCCACCCCTACTATTATTACTATTTTATTTTATTTTGGGTCTTTTTTTTCTTCTTTTTGTTTTTTGCAGGGCAGTGGGGATGGGGTGGCTTGCATGTCACATAGCTGCGTGATTGTTGGGTCTATGGGGCTGGATGTGGGCTCAGGTGCTCGTGGCTCCAGGGCTGGTGCTTCATCTATTGTGCCACCTGGCCATACCTACAATTATTACTATTTTTTTTAATTTTAATTTTTTTCTCTCCCCTTTACTTTATCGCTCAAGCAAGTCTATATTTATGGTGGGGAGGGGGCATTTCATTTACTCTTAAACATGAATATTTTATTAATATAAAAAAACATTTGTACAAAATGAGAATAAAAAAATAAAAATAAATAAAAATAAAGCTGAACTGGAAATAAGAGAGTAGGTCATGGATGAGACAACTCTTCCAAAAATGAAGCTTAGTGTCCTCAAAAGGTAATATTTTGACTGGCTATGCCAGTGAAGAGTGAAACCCCATTCTACCTTAAAGTACCCAAGGGTCAGGGCCTGATACCACAGCCATATTAGGTCAAGTTCAATGTTGAGACAAAATGAGACCCTTCTAGGTGCTGTTAACAAAAAGGGTTTACTTAACTGTGGTACAGAAAAGATATCAGAAAAGATACAGTACATTTAGCTTCAGTTCGTTTGATTTCTTCATTTCCCTGTAGAAATAGAATTAGTCAGCAAGGTAGTGCTTGATGGCCAGTAATTGAACACTAAGTCAAATTCAATATAAATGGATTTTTTATACTCATAGGTGACCAGACTACAGAGAACCCATACAAGGAAAATGCTCAGAAGTGGTACAAGGACACTCTCAAAGTCTCTCTAAAGAACTTTAGTATTGATTGTGAGATTGTCCAGCATGGCTTATCTGCAACAAAGAAGGCATTATGAATAAAATAGAATAGCAGTAGCACAAAGAATATGTTAGATGCACAAATCTAGCGACATCTCTATCCCAAATGTTCAAAAGATATTTGTGCCTGAGCTTTGGTGGAACCCTTCCAAGCACTTGTTTTTTTGTTTTTCCAGCCAATAAGGTTAAGTGACTTGCCCAAGGTCACACAGCTGGGTAATTATTAAGTCTCTGAGACTGGATTTGAACTCAGGTCCTCCTGACTGCAGGACTGGTGCTCTATCCATTGTACCACCTAGTTGCCCTTCAAGCTTTTATTGAATTGATAGTTCAACCATAGTTGAACACACCTTACTTTGATTTCAATCATGTTGCCTTTGGTTCTCTTCAGGTACAAAAGATGAACAACAGCTGACCAGGAAGTTTCCTCAGGGGAGATAAGCTCCAGGGGCAGGTTACAAGGACAACTTTGTTGCCATTTAGGGAAAACTAATACCTGTTGTAATGGGGCAGCAGGATAAGGTGTGGGCCTAATCTATGTTGTGAGGAAATGCTTTTAGATAATAGTTCTTGTGAATAATAGAATAATAGACATCTTGTCTCTATGAGTCTGAATCTTGGTGGGTTGTACATTATAGGCATGTTCATATAATAGGAAAGTTTATAGAAGGTACATATCAATTGATATAATCTTTATTCTTAATGGGATTAATTTGTTCTCAACTAGACTGTAAGCAATGTTTCAAGTGCCTTTAGGAGTAGATGTGTATGAAACATACATGTGAAAATAGAGGAAGTATAAGAGAAAACAATCAACAATCACAATCAAGATGGTGAGTCTTGAGTTCATGTCATAGAAAGATGGACATGTGGATGCTTAGATCATAAAAGAGAAGATATAATAGATATCTTCCAGTATTTGAATGACAGTCATTTAGATGAGGGATTAGATTTAGCTTGTTGGAGCTTAGCAATAACAGATAAAAGCTATAAAGAGAAAATTTAGAAAATTTAGACTTAGTGCAGCAGTTCTTAATCTTTTTTGTGTCAGGGATCCCTCTGGTAGTGCAATGAATCAAATGTACCCACTTCTCAGAATAATGTTTTTAAAAGGCTAAAATAAAATATACAAGATTACAAAGAAAACCAATTAAATTAAAGTAAAAAAAAGAGGTTCATTGACCCTAAACAAAGAACTTCTCATTTGTAAAGAAAAATGTCCTAACAGTTAGAGCTAGGCAAAAGTAGACTAAGCTCTTAGGAAGTAAATGGGTTTCTTATTATTGAATTTTTTTTCAATCAGAGACTGGATAACTACTGGGCATATTGTAATGGGAATTTGTTGTTGATGTAATTTTCAATCACATCCGACTCTTCGTGACCCTATTTGAGGTTTTCTTGGCAAAGAAACTGATCTGGTTTGTGATTTCCTTTTCCAGCTCATCTTACACTGAGGAAGGAAACTCAGGCAAATCGGATAAAGTGACTTGTTCAGGGTTACACAGCTGCTAAGTGTTGGGGGGTGAATTTGAACTCAGGTCTTCCTTACTCTGGGTCTGGAGAAAGAAACTCACAGAAGTTTGGTGTTTCTACTCATTGGTTTCTTGTATGTAAGAGGTTAGTTACAGTTTATTCTGATTAGTGAATCAATTGTCATTTGTTCAACATTTTAACTTATGATTTAAATCTGTATTGTGAAGAAATCCTGTCATTTTCAAAGCATTAACACTGGATCTTCTTTCTCTGTCTCTCTGTCTGTCTGTCTCTCTTATAGACCTATTGTGACTTCCTTCCTTGCTAGAATTGAGTATCATGTCAATGATAGTGGTTGTTTAAATACAGAATCTACCTAACACGGGCACCTTGATATCTGACCTCCTGTTCACCTGGGCTGATAGAATTTCCCAAGGCTTTTCCTTCCTATCTCCTTTTCACCTGAAGGTAATGATCTGTTAAACTGCAACTGTCCTGGAGCCTAGCTACCATGATTGGTAAATGAATGAATGAAAATTCACTTCAAACCACTATATTGAGTTGGCTCTAGATCTAGCTTCATATTCCATCAGGTCATTCATTAGTACATTAAGACTCATTTGCTCTGCCCCTACTTCAAGCTTATCCTTCCTTCCTTCCTTCCTTCCTTTTGTTTTTGCTCTTAGAAGAATAATTAAACCAATATTAAATTTGCTGTGCAACTTGTAGCCCCATGAAAAATTCTTGTGACTAGACTGTAGTTTAAACTGCCCAGACTAAAACTCCTTTATATGGGGCCACTGTTCTTCATAAGTGATGTGTTGTATTCACTTACTAGAATAAAAATCCCTTGAGGTCAGCAGCAACCTCCCTTTTATATTTATATCTTTGGTTTGAGAATATATTGTAGGTATTTGATAAATGCTTATTGGTTGACTGATTGATGAAGTGCTGAACTGAAGAGCAAGAACATAAGAGAGAACTTGGAGAGGGGCTTGAAAACACATGTTCACAGTAAACAAAATACAGCTGTTTCCTCTTGTGGCTGCTGAGGCCTGGGATGTTTTGCTTTTATTAGAGATGATTAGTACTTGCTACTAAAAGATGGAATCTTCCAACTTTGGGAAAACAGGTAATATAACTAGGTAAGAACTTATTGGGGGCATGGTGCTTAAACCAGTTGAATGAGATGGGGCAGAGATGGAAATAAATGGCATACACTTGGGTGGGGAAATGAGTCATTCCCTGCATTTCAGCTGAAACAAATGAGGAGCTCACCCTGTGAGGTCTTGAGGAGCTGAGGGAGTGTGGATGTGTTTGGATGTAAGAGAAGGGAGGTGGGTGGAATGAATGCTGAGCCTGGAGTCTGGAGCAACTTGGGAGGGCCAGACAGGAAGATACATGGCAACTGAGGGCAGGTGACCCACCCCATGATAATATTCTTCTAGTAGGGGTGTAGGCACTATGGCTAATGTGGTATAGTGGACATAAAAATAGAGCTCTATAATTTTCACTGTCTTTTCTCCCATACCCTCTGAGAAAGATAGTTATTAGTATTATTATTCTAATTTTTATCAATAAAGAAATGAAATCAGAAGATCTGGAGTCTTTATTCTGTCTCTACCATGTGTCCTAGGGCAAGTCACAACTTCTCTGAATTTCAATTTTTCTCTCCTTTAAAATGGGGAGAATAATATCTTCCCTGCTTTATTTCATTGGGCTGATGTGAGGACTAAGTGAGATAATGAATGTGATTATAGTAATATTAGTTATAAAGCAGTGGTCACATATTCACATTTAACTAAGGTGTTATTAACCCTGAAGGATTGGCAAGGAGCTTGATCTTCCCTCCACCTCCAAAGCTTGGGTAGAAAAGATAGCAACTGTGACTGCTAGCCAAGAAACTTCTCCTCAGTGACTTGATATATTGGAAATCTACCTGACAAGTTTTGTGGAGAGTGTTCTACTCTGTAGAAATGTCTATGGGTCACCCACTGTTTGTTGACTTGACTTGTTGGGGATTAGCATTCCCAGAAGATTGCTCTTCTTAAACCCCATTTTAAGAAGTATATTGACAATAAGGTCCATAAAAAAAAATCAATGAGAATGATGAGAGATCTAGGAATCATGGTCTAGAAAGGGAAGTTGAAGAAACTAGGAGGAATGGGGTGCTGGAAGGGTTGGACGGTATGGAAATTGTCTTTGGTTTAACAGCTGCCACATATTAGAATATAAGCTCTTTGAGGACAGGAACTAAGCTTTATTTTCTTTATATTTTTTTATTGGAAAAGTGCCTTGCATATAGTAGTGGGTGTATAATCAATGCTGGTTGGATTGGAGTAAAGGGAACAGATTTGTTTATTTTTTTAAAATTTGTATAAAAAGTTATGAAGTAATAAAATAAAAACAATTCCCCCCCACCCTTTCTCAAGGGAAGGGGATGGGAAGAAAAATTTTTTTTTAGATTTTTGTAAGGTAAATGGGGTTAAGTGGCCTGCCCAAGGCCACATAGCTAGGTAATTATTAAGTGTCTGAGGCTGGATTTGAACTCAAATCCTCCTGACTCCAGGGCTGGTGCTGTATCTATTGTACCACCTAGCTGCCCCCCCCCATTTCATTTATTCTTCACAATAACTTTGTGAAGTAGGTGCTATTATCCTCATTTTTCAGCTGAGGAAACTGAGGCAGAGAGGTTAAGTGACTTGCCCAGGGTCACACAGCTAGGGTGTATCTGATTTAAAGTCAGATCTTTCTGATTCTAGACTGAACACTCTATCCATTTTGTTACCTAACTGCCAAAAGAAAGAAAGGGAAAAAGGAAGGGGAAAAAAGGGCAGAACTAGGACAATGAACTTACAAAGAGAGAGGCAGGTATTAATTTAATATAAAGAGAAACTTTCTAAAAATTAGAGCTGCCCAATAGTAGAATGGCCTGTCTTTTGAGGTGGGGAAATTATTTTGTTTTAGAAATTTTCAAGCAGAAACAGAGTGGTTGTGGATAGAATAGGATCAGTGGGAACTTGGCTTGGATAACTACTCAAGTTTTTTTCATCTTTAATGCTCTAGACAAGATTGGACTTTGGAGAACCTGTATGAGCATAGTAACTAACAGACCTAGGTCTTGATCTTCAGATCTTTCCATGTAATCCCCATCCATAGAGTCTTAATTCTAGAAGATGATGGAGCATAGTAGATAGACTGTTGACCCTGGAGTCAGGAAGACCCGGACTCAAGTCTCATCTACAGGGCTAAACAAATCCTTTAACTTTTCAGTGCTCCCGAGCAACAATAGCAGACTCTATGTTTCAGAGCAGGTGCAATTTGCACTGGTAAAGTAAATTTTCCTGCTGGGAATTTCCTATACCATTGAAATCCCACAGATCTGGTCCCACCACCAAAATCATCTTAACTCTACCCTGGTTCCAGGAACCAATATGGGACTTAGAGGAGACTTTGACATCTAAGCTACAGATGGTCAAGTTTCAAGTAAACCTTGTTATTCTTTATTCTCTGACTAGTTCTAGGAATGCAGGGGGCCCTTATCTAATTCATTAGGACCAAGCTTCTGGCAAACACTTTGCTCTTACATGCTTCCTTCTCATTTCCAAATCCCAATCTTAGAGCCTTTTCTTTCTTTACTGTAGATTTGAGTCCTGTCTTCTTTTCTCACCAGGCATCTTGGAAACTGGAGCCTGACCTCATACCAGAGCCTGTTCACCTGCTGCTAAATCTCCCTGATGCTTGCATGCTAGCTTGGACCTCCCCCAGATGTACTTCATGCTGGGCTTCTGTCTGCCTGTTGGGACAACTTAATCTTTTGTCCACCATTGCAATTCCCAATAGTCACCACCTTTGTACATGATTCTTCAAATATTTCTTGCTACCTGTCCAGATTTTCTGCTTTTGATTGTTGCTGAAACCTCTCTGGATACCCTGTCTACACTATGGTCAATCTAAACTTGGCTCCTGACTTTCCTGTCCTACAAGTTTCTCCTCATATAAGATAAAGATCCAGTGCATTTCAGTCAGAGGTACTTTTTAAAACTATATAAATATTTTATTTGTTTTCCAATTATAAACAATAGTAGTTTCTACCAATCTTTTTTGCAAGATTCTGAATTTTACAATTTTTCCCCCTTCCCTCCCTCCTCTCCCTTCTCCCCCTAACAGAAGGTGACATTTGTTTTCATGATATGCCTATATCAAAATTAAATATGTTGAGAGAAAAAACATGTCCTTAAGGAAGAAAATATTAGAGATAGCAAAATTATGTAATTCGTAGGACAACTTTTTTTAAGAATTGAAGATAATAATCTTTGGTCTTCATTTAAACTCCACAGTTCTTTCCCTGGATACAGATGGTATTCTCCAATACAAATCCCCTAAAATTATCCCTGATTATTGCACTGAAGGAGTGAGCAAGTCCATCAAGGTTGATCATCACCCCTTGTTGCTGTTATGGTGTACAATGTTCTTCTGGTTCTGCTCATCTCGCTCAGCATCAGTTCATGCAAGTCTTTCCAGGTTTCTCTGAAATTCCATCCCTCCTGATTTCTAATAGAACAATTGTGTTCTATCAATTCATATACCACACAATTTGTTCAGCCATTCCCCAATTGATGGACATCTCCAATCAGAGGTACTTTTAAACTATCTTCAGCATCATCATCTCTCACTTACTTCACCAGGATCATCCTTCTTACCACTGGCATGGCCATACCCCCAGAATCAACATCCCAACTATCTTCTCTCCCACTACTAGCAACAGTACTCCGTGCCCCCTTTCCCAGGACCAATATAGCTACTACCAACTCCATAAGCATTGCCATTACCACCATTAACAACAACTGAATATATAATTAATTTAAAGAATTTTGGGGATCATTCTGTGTTTTAACAAACCATTTTCAAGTGAGGACCAAAACACAGATTGAATTACTTTGGTTCCAATATTCAATATGGATAATTCTGCTACAAAGAAAAAAAATTGGTCTGGATTATCTGAATGATTGTTTTTTTGTCTATATAGGCGTGGTGGGCTTTATAAAGTCTGATTCTGGATTTTGGGGAGAGTATTCCAAGTTCCCATAATTCCCATTGGGAATACTGCTGGGGAGAGATGCAGAATCTGTTTTGAATGTATTTACCTTTCTATGTGATGGAGAATGAAGGAGAAATGAAGCCTTGTACACTGGAAAGGGTTGTAGATTTGGAGTGAGAGGACTTAGCTTCAAATTCTGACTTTTGTTGTTTACTAACCTTTCACTTTTCCTCTGTAAAATGAGAGAATTTGGTCTAGAATCCCATGAACATGTCCATTTTTGCTTTAGCAGTTTAGCTGAAAACTGGTAAGGGAGTTTAACCTCTTAACCATAACACCAGGTTGTTGAGAAGCTTTCCTCTCCAGAAGCCTGGAGTGTTTATGCAAGCATGAGTTAGTTTCCTTCCCTCCTTCGAAGTTCTTCTTCTAATGGGAGTATCACAAACCCAGTCTGATTCCAATGTACCTTCTAGAAGGATCATGTCTGTACCTATAGAAATCTCTCCAATTTCATGCTCTCTTACTGGCTACTGATACCAACCAACGACGTGCTTCAGGAATCGTTCTGTGTACGGCTGCAGCTGTTCTGCACCTGGCTTTATGGGAAACTGTGAAATGAGATTTTCTCAAGATTTTTTTTGGGGGGGTTAGGGGTGGGGAGAACATCTCTGACATATTTAAAATCCAAAACAGGAAGATTTATTACATAAATTATGCAAAAATGCTCATGCAGTTAAATAATTAAAATAGAATGTGAGATGAGGAGCTCTCTCTCAATGTAGTTTGGCTTTTAGCAGAGTTATGCTGACTAATTTTTTTTTTAAATTAACAAGTTGGCAGGTTGAAACACAAGGCCACCAATATGGAAAAGTTTCTTGTCTTTCTAGGTTCAGAGCTTCCTCTGGACCAAAACACTACTTTGAAATGTTGTTATGTTACTTATTTGCACATCTTTTATTCATTCTGCTTTTTAAACTTGTACAGAAAGTTAAATCTGGTAGTAACAAATTTTTAGCTCAGAGGTGCAGAGGAGAACACAGAAACCAAATTTTAGTTTAACTGGGACAGGAGGAAATTGAGTATGAATTCCTTTGTTTGAGAGACCTCAACTCATAGCATTGACTGGATAAGGAAAGTAGACCCAAAGCCAAGATAATGTGGAATAGAGAAAAGATTATTAAAACAGGAATGGGAAGATACTGGTTTAGTTTTAGCTCTGCCATTAGACTCATAGAACCTAAGGACCTAAAGGGCCTTCTAATATAACCCTCTTACTTGAGAGAAACTGAGTCTTAGAGAAGTTATGTAATTTACCCAAGATCCAGGCCTGGAGTTGGGAAGATTTTGAATTTAAACCTGGCCTGAGACACTTGCTAGATGTGTGAACCTGGACAAGTCATTTTACCCTATTTGCCTCAGTATCTTCATCTATAAAATGATCTGGAGAAGGAAATGGCAAACAGTATCCTTGCCAAGAAAACCCCAAATGAAGTCATGAAGAGTTGGACATGACTGAAACTATGAACAACATATAGACAGATAATTGTAAAGAACTTTATAAATGCTAGCTAATATCATTGATCTGGGAAGAATCTTAGAAATCTAGTTGGGTCAGCCCCTTATTTTACAGATAGGGAAACTGAAGCATGGAGAGGCTGTGACAAGTCCAAAGAAAAACAGGTAGTAGGAATCAGAGTTAAGAGATACCTGAGTTCTGAGCAGTAGTATTCTCTGAGACTATCTTTGCTAAAAAAAAAAAGTCTCTATCAAATGATGTTTGAAATTTCATTTACAGAATGTTCAAGGCTTTGTCCATAAAGGGTACTTATTGTTTGTTGAATTATATTCAGTCAGAATCCTCTGAGTTAGAATTGAAAATATTGTAAATATTTGATGTCAAAGTGTTAGTATTAGGTTGGATATAGACCTCCCTTTTCATCCTATGTCTATGTGGTTTAAAATTCAAGCGAGAAGGGTTCTAAAGGTCACTTAGAACAACCAACCAGTTCATTTTGCACACGATGTGGGGATTTCAGTAAAGGGAAGTAAAGTGATCTGCTTAAGGTTACATAGTTGTGGGGCATGGGACAATGAGTAAATTAGGCATATACAAAAGGATTGCCTTGTGACAATGAGATTATGTAACATAAATGAGTAGTAGACCTGTCAAAAGCATATGGAAAGGCTTCTTATCATTTATATCCCATCCCCCTGGTGCTGAAGGAAAGCTCTACCACATCATGGCTTTTACATATAGAAGACCATCCATTCAACTTATTTCAGATCCTGTAAAATTCTCATTAAGCACCCAGTCCTGCTGTTCATAGGCAGAGGCTGAAAGCCACTTTATGAAGGTAGGTTACTGTCAAAAGGATGACTTGTTTTTCCACCCATGCTGAATGATTGTTTTGAGGGAATCATTCAGCATGTCAAGGCCACTACCCTCTTCATTTGAACCCCTCCAGAGTCCCTATTCAGAAGCCAGCTTTTAAGTAAACACCTTTTTGGCCAAGGAATGGGAGCCCACCCAAATCTTCAGGACCTGTGAAGATTGTGACTGAACTTGGCTGACTGGAGTCATTCAAAATAATAGTAATAATGCTGAGAGGATCACAGAGCTTGGGGAAAAATGACTTTGTTTTTGGTGCTGTCATATTTTGGCTCTGTAGAGACCTTTTCCATCCCATTGCTTTTCTTCATGTTTGGGTGGGTGGGGGTTGTTTCTCAACAGTGCTGATGCTTGTATATTCAAGTTATTTAGGTCAAGTCTCTATGGTAAGTAAACACTTTTCCAGTTTCTTCACAGTGGAGTTCCCACCAGATCTGACAAAGACTGTGTTAGGGTTGCCACCCAGCAACAAAGATCTATCAAAGAGAACCCTGTGATTAAAAAGGAAAGAGTCTTAGAGCCCTAGGAAGTCAGAACTAGAAAAGACCACAGGGATTATCTAGGCTCAGTATCTTGTTTTATAGATGAGGATGCTGAGTTCCAGAGAGACCAGACTTGATTAAAATCACACACAGTTTGCTAGTGGCAGAGATGGATATTATGGAGGAGAAATGATGCACCTGGGCAGGTGTATTGGAAACAAGGTAAACTCTAGAGTCATGGGATCTCAGTTGAAATCCCAGCTCTCCCACCTGCTAGCTATGAGATATTAAGAGAATCACTTAATGAGAGTGGTGAATTTGATTTAATATTAAATATAGGTCTTATTCTAAACCTGGGATCCTATGGATTTTTCCTTTTTCTATTATTGGCTAATATTGTCAATGGCTACACAATATCTGATAGTATCTTTGTTTCTTTTTCAAGGAGAAAGCAGTTACTTTCATTTTCTCAAGGGATTAGAACAGAATCCTTCTTTCACCCCCTTTTCTTTTACCCATGAGCACCAGAAGACATATCTATTTTGTAACCAACAAAAAACTCTTCTAAAATTTTTGCTAGAAGATGTGAACAAATTATTGAACAGCATTAACCCATTTAAATTGCTTTCACGTCCATCATCTCATCTGATTCCTCCAAACCCTGTGAAGGAGGAAGGTTGAGATTCCCATCTTGTGGATAGTGAAATCCATTGAGTTAAATGGTGGATGAACGATTTCCTCCCCTCTCCTGATGAGTTTCCCCATTCCTAGACCCATTCCCAGCTCCATTTGAAGTGGGAAGGAAGACAAAGAACATAAGCAGACTTTCTCCCAGTGTCATGCTAGAATTCTTCCATAGCACAAATAAGCTAGGGAAGATTTTAAAAAGTTCATCATGCGAGTAAATTCCACTAGATTCCATTTTACTCCACTCTAATCCAATCCAATCTATCCCCAGTCAAATGAATCCAAATCCAATCAATCCAATTTAATCCAGTTCATTCCAATCAAAATCAGTTCAAATCCAACCTAATCCAATTTAGTTCAGTTCAGTCCCGTCCAATCCAAATCCAAGGTAATCTAAAGTAAGAAGCTGACTCAGTGAATAGAGCTTCAGGAATTTACATCTTTTCTCAGATACTACCTGCATGGGCCTGGGCAAGTCACTTAGCCCTACTTGCCTCAGTTTCCTCATCTTTAAAATGAGTTAGAGAAGGAAGTGGCAAACCATTCTAGCATCTTTGCTAAGAAAACCTCAAATGGATATGACTTAACAACAACAAAGTCTCCTCTTGCATACAAGGCAGTGAACTAGGTACTAGAGTTATAGACACAAAATTTAAAACATTCCATGTTCTCATGTTCTCATGCTCTTATGTTCTACTAAGGGATGGAATACATACACCTATACATTTGCATATATACATGTATATATGGACACAAATACACATACATACATATTTATAAAATTGACATTCAGAGAGGTTGATCAAGGTCACATGGGTACTATGTGACAGAGTTGGGGTTCAAATCCAGGCTTCTTTACTTTAGGTTTGAGACCCTTTCTATCATATCATAGGATAGTATCCCTCAGCAAAGAAAATTTCATATAGGAGTCTTTCAAAGCAGTGGAGTCAATCCAAATAAAAGGGGGAGGGGTCATTAAACCTTACATATGAATTCCTATGGTTCACCTATTGACTTGGAACATCACATACATTTATATATATATATATATGTATATATATATATATTTAAAAATTAATACATCAATATATTAAAATCAGATAGGAAGTGCATTTTAATCTCATTCTATAGTCACTCAGACATGTGGTCCCTTGTGTTCCTCAGGTCTTATATTTGAGACCTCTGCTCCAAAGAACCTTCTGCATACACAGCTCAAAAACACCGAGGAAATTAGAGTAAATCCATTGTCAGTTTCATTTTAATGCTAAATTAGATATTTTAGTGGGAAGAATGTCTCTATCACTCACATGACTTTTAGCTTGTATAGCTCTGTATTATTATATATCAAATTCCTAACTCTAAGCATGTAGGCTGCCCTGAACATAAAGAACAATTAATATTTATTTGTGGATCTCAGTAATGGCAAAGATGAATATGTTGGCCACAGGATTTGATTTCCATTTTAATCCCATCATAGGTAATATACTCCTTTGGGTCCAGTGTTGGGTTCCTGGAAGTCCATTCTAATCACCTGGAAGATAAGCCCAGACTTTCCTGGAGAGGCATGGCAGAAAGGATATTTGATTAAAGAGACATTATAGATTTAGAACCATAAACCTTGAGAGGTGAAGAGACTTGTCCTGGGTTACATGGGAAGTCACTGGAATCCATCTGGATTGATAATGCTGATAGAAATGCCTGTCCCTACATTAGATAGCCAAAAGACAGGATTCAGGAAATATCACAGCATAATTGAAATCCTAACCCTGGCTGCTGGGCTCCTGCCATTTTCAGCAAACACCTCCTGCTACAGGCTTGTGTTTTTTTAGTGTTGATGTTTGGCAATAGGTCAAGATGAAGTGAGGCATGACAGCCAAGCACTAGATGTCCAGATGCCCAGGCCATTGCTATGAGTCACCATCTTACCTCTTTCATTCTCTTGCTTCAGATAGAGCGACTTAACCTTTCTTAGCCTTAGATTTCATACTGTTAGCTTGTGGGAAAGGGATTTCTTCTATATTCATTCCCAAATGCCATTACAAAGAATTCATCTTTATAAAAAATATATTTTTACATCCAACAGAAGTGATATTTTTTGATCTAGGAATATGTTCTTTACATGAATTATCCAATGAATCTTTTTCTATTCATTAACTGATATTTATTAAACAATTACTATGAGCAGAGAGCACTGTGTTAGGTTCTGGTGGAACTATCAAGTTGAGATGACACATTCTCTGCCTTAGGCATTTTCTGATCTCACAGATAGTAGGTCCCTTGTCTCCAAATTCCTTCCATGAAATGGTTGAAAAGTACATTTCTCTCTTCTTTCCAACTTTGAAGTCAAGTAGGATTCATAGAATTACCAACTTAGAGCTGGAAGAGATTGTTGTTCAGTCATTTTTCAGTCTTGTCCAACTCTTTATGACCCCATTTGTCATATATTGAAGCCGTTTGCCACTTTTCTAACTCCTTTTAAAGATGAGGAACCTGAGGTAAGCAGGATTAAGTGACTTGCCCAGGGTCATAGAGGAAGTAAGTATCGGATCAGATTTAACTTGTGAATCTCTTTTCAGCGAGCTAGTGTCTGAAGCCTGATTTGAACTTGGGAAGATATGTCTTTTTGTCTCCAGACTTGGAGTTCATTCACTATATCTTCTAACTGTTCAAAGAAAAGATAGAAGTCATCTAATCCAATCCACTCATTTTACCAGTTGAAGAAATTGAGATCCAGGGGTTTGAAATTATTTGCCCAAGTTCACACATTGTAAGTGGAATACTTTTGTATTGATGGTGTCAGTGGTAATGTCTACACCTAGTACCTACCAAAGAACATATCAAGAAACAAGAACAGGATTCAGGAAATATCTGAGCATAATTGAAATCCTCTCTCCTGCTATTGGGTTCTTGCCATGAACATCTCTTTCTTTGGGGCTTATGTTATTTCAGGATTGATGTTTGGCTATAGGTCAAGATGGAGGGAAGCATGAGAGCCAAGCACTAGATGTCCAGATGCCCAGGTCACTGGCATGAGCCAAGCTCTTTCCTTCCTTATTTTCTTGTTCAGATATAGCAACTTAGTTTTTCTCAACCTCAGTCTTTGCTTTGGTAGTTTTCTGTGATGGGATTTGTTCTGTTTGAACAAAGAATCTGTCCTTATAACAAAGATTTCTATGTATGTATATACATATATTTATATATGGAGAGAGAAAGGGAGAGAGAGAGAGAGAGAGAGAGAGAGAGAGAGAGAGAATGAATGCCTCATAGTAACTGTGCTTTATTGATTTAGGTTCATTCTCTTTACAATGGATTATCCAAGACAATTTTTTTATTCATTCATTCTTACATTTATCCATTCATTTTAAAAACAGTTCTAAATAGATTACTGTGCTAGGTAAATGTTTTGTCTATATAATGGTCACTTTCTATATTGATTGTGGACAGTTTTAATTGTATGTAATATAAATCAAAACTGTTGGTTGCCCTGATATAATGGGAGCTCCTTGAAGGTAGAGGTGTTTTGTTTCCATATCTCCAGTGTTTGACACATGGTAAGAAGGTGCTCATTAAAAACTAGTTGCTTGATTACTATTCAGAAAAGGTGAACAACTGTACTGATTTGGCCCTACACATATCAGATTTTTTATTTTGCTATCTGGTAGCAAATGTCCTTCAACTTTCCTGTTCTTGATCTGAAACTTTTCAACCAATACTGAGAGTAAAATCCATCTAAATGCCTAAGCCAATGATCTTCAAAATTTTTTTATGACACATAAATATCAATAAACATTTTTGAACCCTAATTATTTAAATTTTAAAAATTGATATTTTTAGAATCCTTAATATTCTTATATTTACTTATTTATAAAGCACAAACCCCTACTATTCTTCTAATACATAGAATTGGCATGAAACATACAAGAAGAGAAATTTAAAAGGATGAGATAAAGATAAAATTATATTTGATCTCAGCATCAATAGAGAGCTATTGAAGATTATTTCATAAAGGAGAGATATGGTCTGACCTATGTTTTAGGAAAATCACTTTATTATTCTTCAATTGATAATGGTCAAAGGATATGAATAAATCATAACTATTGTCATATAAAATACTCTAAATCACTTTTCATTAGAGAAATGCAAATTAAAATAACTCTGAGGTATCACCACATAACTCTCAGATTGACTAAAATGACAGAAAATAAAAATAATAAATGTTGGAAGGGATGTAGAAAAATTAGGACCCTAATGCATTGCTGATGGAATTGTGAACTAATCCAATCATTCTGGAGAGTAAATTGAAACTGTGCCCAAAGGGTTATAAAACTGTGCATATCCTTTGATTCAACAATACCACTCAGGGTCGGCTAGGTGGCGTAGTCGATAAAGCACCGGTCTTGGAGTCAGGAGTACCTGGGTTCAAATCCGATCTCAGACACTTAATAATTACCTAGCTGTGTGGCCTTGGGCAAGCCACTTAACACCATTTGCCTTGCAAAAATATAAAAAAAAAATACCACTCCTAAATCTCAAGCAGATTTTTTTTTAAAAGCAGGGGATGGGAGAAAGGATCTATTTATACAAAAATATTTAAAGCGTTTCTTTTTGGGGACAACAAAGAATTGGAAATTGAGGGGGGAAGTTCATCAATGGGGCTGAATAAGCTGTGTTTATGAATGTAATGGAATATTATATAAGAAATAATATGAATTGGCTGATTTCAGAAAAACCTAGAAAGCCATCTCTGAACTAATGTAAAGTGAAATGAGAAGAACCAGGAGAACACTGTACACAGTAACAGCAACAATGTTATATGATCAGCTTGAATGGCTTTGCCAGTCCCAGCAATGTAATGATATAATACAATTCCAAAGACATGGTGAAAAATGCTATCCACCTTCAGAAAAAGAACTGATAGAGTTTGAATGCAAATTGAAGCATACCATTTTTCATTTTCTATATTTTTTCTTTGGATCTGAGTTTTCTTTCATAACATGAATAATATGGTAATGTTTTACAAGATTGAACATGTATAATCCATATCAAATTGCTTACTTTCTCAGGGAGGGGGGAAGGTGAGGGATGGAAAGAGAAAATTTGGAATTCAAAATTTTTTCAAAATGAGTTAAAATTGTCTTTACATGTAACTGGGGGAAAATAAAATATTAAAAAAGGAAAAACCACTTTGGCTGCTGTGTGGAGGCTGGATTAGTGAGGAGAGAGATTTTTGTCTCAGGAAGGAAGGGAGGAAGGGATAGAATTTGGCATTCAAGAAAGAAAAATATAAACATTGTTTTGACATGTAATTGGGGGAAAACAAAATATTCTTATTTAAAAAAAGAAGTGGAATCCTATTAGAAGGCTATTGTAATGTTCTAGGCAAGAGGTGATGAAGGCACAAACTAAGGTGATAGTTGTAAGAATAGAGAGAACGGCACAGATGTGAGAGAAACTGATGAGAGAGAAATGACTATTTAGCAAATGAGTAGTTATGTTCAACCCTTAGCACATTGTATATGCAATAAATGTTTTTTGATTAACTGATATGTAGGTGAGAGAAAGTAAGAAAATGTAGATACTAACCTAGATGACTGAAAAGATGATGATACCCTTAACAGAAATAGGAAAGCTTGCAAGAGGGTGGGCAAAGGGAGAA
Organism: Macrotis lagotis; assembly: GCF_037893015.1. NCBI lineage: Eukaryota > Metazoa > Chordata > Mammalia > Peramelemorphia > Peramelidae > Macrotis > Macrotis lagotis. The sequence goes on along the minus strand of NC_133666.1, from coordinate 131,929,554 downwards.
AAATGAATTCTGTTTTTGACATCTTGAGTTTGAATTGCCTATAGGATATCATATGAAATTTCAAATAGGTGGCTGGTGATTTGAGACTAGAGTTCAGGGAAGTAGTTGGTGTATAGGTCTGAGAGTCATCTGCATAGAGATTTTATCAGGGCCCATGGTTTTTATTACTGAAGTCACCAAGTGAGAGTGTGTACAGTGAGAAGGGGGCTTGACTTATAGACTTGGAGTAAAACCACAAATAGGGAATATGATCTGGATGATAGTGCAGTAAAGAAAGCTGAGAAGGAATGGTCTAACATGTAGGAACCAAGAAAGAGGGCTAGGTGGTACAATGGATAGAGCACTGGCCTTGGAGTCAGGAGGACCTGAGTTCAAATTTGACCTCAGATACTTAATAATTAGCTAGCTGTGTGATCTTGGGCAAGTCACTTAACCCCATTGCCCTGCAAACCCCCCCCCCCAAAAAAAAAGAACTAAGGAAAGGGAATCTAGAGGAGGGGATAAGTATATAGGAGGAGAGAGGTGATCAAAAGTGCCAGATATTGGCAGAGAGGTATGAGAAAAAGTCATTTCTTTTGGCAGAAATCACTGGTAACTTTGAACAGCAGTTTCAGATGACTGAGAAGACAGGTATAACTAGGAGCTAGTGAACATGAAAAATTGAAAGAATGGTGATATCCTTGACAGAAACAGGTAAATTTGTAAAAAGAGTGAGTTTAGGGGAAAAAGGAATATAATTATAACATATCCATGCCTGCTCATCCTGTGTTGTTTTAGCTCTTTTCCACTAACAAATGGCCATTTGTTCTAGAGTAAAGACCTTGCTGCTCTGATAATGAGACACAAGATGTTGAAGTAGGGATAAAGTTTTATTGTGTAGTTACTATGTATTTTCAAGTCTGGTTAGGTTATAGTTTCCCTAAGGGGCATAATGCCCAGGGTATAGGAAAGGCCAGGCCAGCAGTGGTAGGGGATAGAGTAGGCTAATGGGGAAAGAGGTAACAGTATTGTAGACAAGTTAGAGCTACAATGATGGGGAGAAGGTGAGATGTGATCCAGCCTTCTGGTTGATCACAGCCCTTGTGGTCAAACCACTTCTCCTTGAGGACCTTCTGTGGCCTTCCAAAGAACCCTGCTCCCCTACTTTGAAGACCATTGACTAAAAATGATCCCTCTACATAAAAAGATCTACATTCTAAAAAAGAAAAAATGATGGTGGTGTATTATGTCACTTTTCTAGGTTTCCCACTGGGCTCTTGTCATGTAATTTTTCTGATTGTTGTTGCTTGTCCTTTGTTTTTTTTTAGGTTTTTGCAAGGCAAATGGAGTTAAGTGGCTTACCCAAGGCCACACAGCTAGGTAATTATTGTCTGAGATCGGATTTGAACCCAGGTACTCCTGACTCCAGGGCTGGTGCTTTATCCACTACCCCACCTAGCTGCCCCTTTGTCCTTTGATTTTGAAAAGGACCAATGACATCACAAGATTATTCCTTGGGTATGAATTGGATTTAAGTGAGGAAGAGCTGCATAAAGTTAGCAGCCTCACTCTCCCTTCCAAAGTTATCAAAGTCTAGTGGCAAGATAAAAGTCAGGAAGATTGGCAATGGCCCAGAATGCAGTGAATGATCATGGCTTCTTCAATGTCTGACCAAGCTCTAAGCATTCCAGAGTACTTGCTTCAGTTGTTATTGAGAAGAGATTATTCTCATTTACTCATTTGGTCAGGGGAAATCTTCACAATAGATTTCTTTTGGAATAGACATCTCCCTAATTCAGCAAGTAGTTTGAGACCTAACGAGGGTGTGGCTGCTGTATATGTTATAGCTTCTTAGTGGCACAGATGACTATTTTGTTAATGCATTAACTGTTCCATCTCTAGTTCTTGTAATGAGAATGGGAATTCAACAATTTAATTTTTATAATAAAAACTAAAACACTTAATTTAAGGTACTGTAAAGTTGGTTACAATGGCATTTTAGGATTATAATAATAATAAATCACTTTCCTTCTTCAATTATGAATGGTTAGTGACACTATTATCACACTTACTTTATGAATTAAAAAATTTATTTACTTATCCAGAATCATACAGGTAAATGTTTGAGTCAGATCTTGAACTTGAATCTTCTGTACCTAAAGTGATCATCTCTCTATATCATAATACAAGCCCTACCTCCTAGGACAGCTCTGAGGATATGTACTAGGAATTTCAAGACTATTGATGATCATAGCTACTGATAGGCAGACAGATAGATGGTTGGATGGATAAGATAGGTTGATGGATGAATGGATAGATAGGTGAATAGACAGGTAAACATTTAAGTTCTTATTTTGCTAGACATTGTGTTAAGTGTTGGGGATACAAATACAAATAAGATCATTCCTGACCTTAAAAAGTTTACATTTAACAGGAGGAAAAAAATTTAAGAAGTCTAGGAAGGAATGAAGGCACCTACTTGGGGACATGTGGTAGTGTCTAGGAGACCTGGTTGCCCACAAAATAAAGCAAAAAACTCACTAATCAGATTTGAGGGACTAGGAATGGAGTCTTTTAGAGATCAAATGTACCCTAGCCATCTCCTAGTTCAACTTTGTCAGTTTATAGATGAACAAACTGAGATCCAGAGAAATCAAGGTCACACCAAGAGAAAGTAACAAAGGTAGTAATTAAATTAGGCACTCTTCTTCCTATTCCATCTCTCTGGAAATAGTATTGTACACTGATCTTTCATTATCTATATCTTAGAATTCTCAGGGAAATGTTTCAGAGCAGGCATTATGGGAAAAACTAATTAAAAAAAAAAGGGTCATAATCTATTTCCAGGTGTGGATAGAAAAAAAAATAATCTGGCAAAGATCAGAGTACTTCATGATGTTAGTCATCCTTGGCAAATGTGTTCCTAGATATCAGGAAAATCAAGCCTGTTATCCAAATTGGGCAAGTTAGTACAGTAGACAGGGCCCCATTGGACCAGCTGCCCTCCCCAGTCTGTGATTTCAAATGATTCAGTGAACAATGGCCTTAATGTCGACTTGGACAGGTATAACAATGGCCCCATGATGTCACTGAGTATGTGACCTTATCTTATCTCTGATAGAGAAATAGGGAACTCCATCACCCCTGGGTCCTTTGGGGACAGTTTCAGCCTGAAGCCCAGCATGCATATGATTACCTAGATGACAACAAAGGGAGGGAACTGCAATCTCCAGCCTGAGGTCTGCCAGAACAGGATGAGGGAAATCAAACAAGTCATCTTGTCTCAAAGAGTTCCTTTCTTCAATGACTAGTGTTTGAACCTCTGTCTAACACCCACTTTAGTTGTATTCAACTGGCATTAAGACAAGCTAGGTGGTACAATGGATAGAGTAGTGATTCTAGAATCAGGAGGATCTGAGTTCAAATCCAGCCTCAGACACTTTACACTTATTAGCTGTGTGCTTGGGCAAGTCATTTAACCCTGATTGCCTCACATTCAAGGCCATCTCCATATCTGGATATTGGACCCGGATGACTTTCTCCCAGAGGAGAAAGTGAGGCTGGTGACTTAGCACAATATTTCTTCACTCAAATCTAATTCATGTGCTTGTCATGGCATCACTTTCCTGATGTCATGGTCTATGAGAATGAAAGACAAAAATCATCATCATGACTGTCATTGGTGTCAGAAAATCTAAGTTTCAACTGGTTAAGGCTGACTTCATCCTTTTCTAGTTATGCGACTGAAAACAGATTACTGAACTTTTATCTCATCTACAAAGAATAATAACCAGTATTCATATAGCAATCTTTAAAATTTGTAAAGTACTTTGCATAAGCTGTTTTGTTTGATCCTCATAACAACCTTGTAAAGTAGGTCCTATTATCATTCCCATTTTACAGATAAGGAAAACTGGGGCTGAGAATAGGTGTTTTGTAATCCATCCAGGGTTATACAATGTAAAAGTATAATTTTTTCAAATTATATTCATAGTCAAAGGTGGATTTCTAGGCTATTGTGAAGAATAGAATGTTATCACTCCATATGCTAATTACAAACTCAGGAAGGCAAATGATTTATTTTTATTTTTATTTTTTTTAGGGTTTTGTAAGGCAAACAGGGTTAAGTGGCTTGCCCAAGGCCACATATCTAGGTAATTATTAAGTGTTAAGTGTCTGAGACCGGATTTGAACCCAGGTACTCCTGACTCCAGGTGCTTTATCCACTACACTACCTAGCCACCCAGACAAATGATTTATAAAGGGAAACTTATCTTGCCCTCCTTATAATGTTGTTTAATCAAAGGGGACTGCTCTCTTTTGATAGATTTTAATCTAGGAAAGAATAAATTGACTTTTAGAAAAGATGACATTCTATAAGGATGATAGTCTTTGACAAGATTTTGTGCAACCTAATAGAATGGCCACCAAGGAGGTTTAATGTTTTGTCTGCTCTTGTTTATGTGTAAATATCCCTGCCTCTGCTCTAGGTACCTTTCTTATAAAGATAATTTTCACCTATAAGTTTTTTGGCAAATGCTAGAAAATAAACTTCACATCTAACTTATTTTCTGTCATTTTATTTTAACCCTATATTTTTAAGGTTTACAACAACTAACCATCTAAGGCTTGAACTTGTGCCACTCAACTCCTAAAGAAGACTTGTGCTGTATAGCTTACAGGAGCTTTGTTGTTATAAGGAAAACATGTAAAACGTTTGTTCAGTTATTTCAGTCATGTCTGACTCTTTGTGATGTCATTTGGAGTTTTCTTGGCAAAGATCCTGGAGTGGTTTGCCAGTTCCTTCTCCAGTTTATGTTATGTATGAGGAAACTGAGGCAAATAGGGGTAATTGACTGACCCAGGGTCACACAGTTGTGTGTCTCAGACCAGATTTGAATTCAGGAAGATGAGACTTCCTGACTCCAAGCATCAGTACTCTAGATGTGGTGCCTACTATCTGCCTATGTTAAAGGTAAAGCACCATATAAATTTGAAAAAATCTCCAAAACATAATAGTTATAGACAAGTTATTTAATTTTCTGATTATTAGTTTCCTTCTCTGTAAAAGAGGGATAATAACAGAAGATACTTTATGGAGTCATCTTAAATATGAAATAAAGTTATGAATGTAAAATACTTTGCAAAGCCAAGAGGGCTATATAAATATTGACCTATTATTGTTGGACAGCTTGGTGATATAGAGGAGAGAATGCCAGACCTGGAATCAGGATAATTTATTTTTATGAGTTTAAATCTAGACTCATACTGGATATATCTGAGAGACCCTGGAAAAGTCACTTAAACTCTTTTTTGCCTCAGTTTCCTCATCTGTAAAATGACCTGGATAAGGAAATTGTTAATATTCCAATATCTTTGCCAAGAAAATCCCAAATGAGATCATGAAAGTTGAACACAAATGAAAAATGACTGGACAATGGTATTGTTATTATTCTCTTCTACTCTTAACCAAAGGCACAGTAAGGAGACCTGAGTTCAAATCTTGTCTCAGACAAGAGACTCTTACTAGCTGTGTGACCTTAGGCAAGTCACTTAATCCTAATTGCCTCACATCCTCTCCAGTTGTTTTGATCCTTATCTGGCCCCTGGTGACTTAGAACAGCCCACCACACACACACACACACACACACACACACACACACACACACACACACACAGTCTCAAATACAATATCTTGGTCTTCTTTGAGAATGAAGGACAAACATTATCTCCAGCAGTGGATATTTATGGTTTCTTTCTTCCTATAAAGCTCTTATCCAGTTTTCTTCTTCTGTCCTCCTAATGTCCAGAATAAGTCAATAGACTGTGAATGGACAGTAGCTGGGATGGTTGAGGAATGGTTTAAAGTTGATGACACTGAATCATGACAAGTTATGAGAGAGATATTTTTAGTCAAGAGGGTATAGCCAGTCACCTCACAAATCATATATGGTCAGTGGTCATTCATCCACTCTGTACCTTGTATGTACATATTAATTTACATGCTATTCCCTATTAGAAAGTAAGCTTTTGGAGGACAGGGACTATTTTCACCTTTGTGTCCCCAGGACTTACCACTTATGTGGTATATAGTGAGGGGTTAATAAATGATTATTGATTAACCATAAGGCCAAACTAAAACTAATAAATGATCAAGCCCCAAATTCTATGCAGCCTTCTCTCTGGAAACAGAGAATTTTACTAGGTGGGGGAAAGGGAGGATGGGTGAAGAGAGCATGGGAACAGATAAATTGTTTAAGCAAAAAATAAAGACATGGTAATAATCTCATCTTTAGCTTTTCTGGAACAGGTGCCAAAGGAGTGGTAGGAAGTGAAGCTGAGCTAAAGAAAATGATATTGCATTCAGAATAACTATAACTGTCCTTGCACCACTTGCATGCTTTATAACAGCCTTGCAGATAGCCTACAAATCTGTCAAGATTGGGAACACTCTAGTCTATATTGACCTTTTTTGAAGGATGTCAGTGAACAGTGGGAGCCCAAGTTACAAGAAATATCTGTTAGAAGGCATTATGAGGAATGTGTGTGTGTGTGTGTGTGTGTGTTGTGTGTGTGAGAGAGAGACTTGTATTTTTATTTTAATTTCATTCAAGCACCTCTTGAAGTTTTCCCTCTCTTTCCCCCAAGTGTTGCTGTCTCCTCACCTAATTATCTATCTATCTATCTATCTATCTATCTATCTATCTATCATTGTATTTATATATCTTACTGTGGACAAGTCACTTAAACTCTCAGTAGCCCAAGCAATTCTCTAAGACTAGGATTTGCAGAAAAGATGGTGGTTTGCTCTGGTAGAAGGAGTTTCATCATCTGAGAGTTTTCTATATAATGAAATCATAAATCTAGGCCTTTTTTCTGCATCTGAGTGTATTATCTCCCCTGATGTATTGACAATGGCTACCTTGTTCCTTAGACAAGTCATTCTAAAAGCATACTTCATGCATTTTCAGTCATCCTGATCTATATTTTGCACTAGCCCTGATGGCTCTGGAGGAAAGGAGCCTGGACACTTTCCATGGCCATACTCACTCAAATCCAGTTCAGTTGCAAGTCATGATGTCATTTCCCCGATGTCAGGGTCTTCTTCAAGTACAACCACCTGTGAGTAGCTGCCCCACTGGGAACCCAAATGGTCAGTTCCAGTTGGGTTATGCAGCCCAACTCCTTCCTTCTTTCTTTCCTTCCTTCCTTCCTTCCTTCCTTCCTTCCTTCCTTCCTTCCTTCCTTCCTTCCTTCCTTCCTTCCTTCCTTCCTTCCTTCCTTCCTTCCATTTTTTTTTCATTTCTTACTTAACCCTAATAATTCATGGATACTGGTTCAGACAAACTGAGACCTGGGCAAGATCCCAACTTAGAAGGGCCAAGGTCTCCCATTGCATACAGGGCCATCATAAATCATCTTCATCCATATCTTGCCACTGAAACCAGATGACTTTGGAAGAGAGAGTGAGACTGGCAACTTTGTACAGCCCTCCCTCACTTAAATTGCAAGTCATGAAGTCCCCTCCCTGATATTATTGTTCTCTTTGAGGACAAAGGACCACCATCACCACCAGCTACACCAATAACAAAAACAACTCTATCAACTGACCACTTAATTTTACTGATTGTTCCTTATGACTGGAATCTTCTTCCTCTTTATCTCCATCTCCTGACCTCTGTGGCTTTCTTCAAGGCCTAGCTAAAATCTAAACTTCCACAAGAAGTCTTTTCCAATCTCCCCACTGGCAGCACCCTTGCTCTTTGATTATCTCTAATTTATCCTACCTATATCTTTTTTTGTATATAGTTATTTGCATATTGTCTCTTCCCATTATGTTTTTTGTTTCTTGAGAACAGGGACAAATTTTGTTATATTATTTCAAGTTGGGGCAGTTAGGTGGTAGAATGAATAAAGCGTGAGCTGGAGTCAGTTTTGTGACCCTGGGCAAGTCACTTCACCCCATTTGCCTCAGTTTCCTCATTTGTAAAACGAGATGGAGAAGAAAATACAAACTATGCCAGTATCTCTACCAAGAAAATCCCAAATGGCATCACAAGGAGTTGGACACTTCATTATCTTAGATTGTTATGTTATATCATGTGATGGTATGGTATTTTTGGCCTTTCTTTGTATCCCTTATGTTTAATAAAGTACTTAAAATGTACTTAATAAATGCTTGTTGACCAATTGATTTTTTTTCTCCAGATCTTAGGTCTTAGCTCATTTCTTAGTTGCCTTATAAGAAATAGATCTCATAACAAATTGTTTTTTGCTTTTCTTAGCTGAGAGGATGCCAAGGTTTGGGCTAAAAGTGGATTATTTTACCAGCCAGCAGATTTGAGGCAGAAAACTATGCAGCCCCATGTCTTCATTTATAGACTCAACCCATTCTAATTTAGCTAGCTGTTTCACCTATTTCAAAGGGTCAGCTCTCCATTCTTTTCCCTCCCTCTCTTCCCTCTAGCTATATATTTTCTTTTGGAAAGGGAACTTGTTATTTCTCTTTCCCAGCTGACATACCTTATAAATTTGACAAGAAAACAATGATTACAGCGTTAAACCCCATGTGTAACCCTTCTTAGGGGAATAAAACATACCATCAGGGAAATAATTAATGTGCCAGTCATATATATATATATATATGTGTGTGTGTGTGTGTGTGTGTGTGTGTGTGTGTGTATACATATATAATGTATATACACACACAAGTTAATTATATTAATCAAATAAATCAAAAGCAACCTAGTGACTTTATTTGGATAGAAGGTAAAAATCTCTTCCCTCTGAGCCAAATCTCCCTGCCCACTTACCTCTCCTTCTTCCCCCTTCCTTCAGCAAAATGACCCTATGTATAATCTCTAGTATTTCTGACCTCACCCATTGTGTTTAGAATTATGAGGGACTATCTCCCAAGATCATTTTCAGATGTCTTTCCTGCATCAAGTGAGATCGCTACAGTGTGTTCTTTTCTATTTTAGCTAATGCATATCAGATCCAAAAGGAGCCTAATGTTGTAATTAGCTTGTCTCCTTTTTATAAACCCTATGCGATTTGATTGTCTAAACTCAGGAAGAATGGGATTGAGTTTCTCCACTCTGAGCTTGGCAGGAATTGCCACAATCTGCATTGATTAAAAAAAAATTGGCGATTGTGACTGGGGTCTGTATCTGTATCAGGTTGTGAGAGGATGAGTATCAAAGGATGAGATCTGAGGTCTGCCAGACTCAGAAGCCACATGAAAGAAATTTGCCTTAGATTGGACTTAATGGGACAAATTGAATTTGGCTTCTGAGAATCATCCCTGTGTCGTTGCCAGCATGAATGTTAAATTTGTAGGTATAAGATGGGCATATTTGTGGTGAATCTTCCCTTTGTCTTGATCACAGTTTCCATAAATCATTATAATAATATCTGAAATTCATTGGGTACTTAAAAATCCTAGGAACATGAGACGTTTCATGGATAACATCTTTTTGATTCCACTCCCTGTACAGTAATGAGAGGAATATATTATACTGTTTGGAAAAATGGGTCACAGAAAAGTTGTGTGATTTGCCTTTGGTCACATAGACACCTCTGGAAGAAGAGAAGATGAAAACCTGGGTTTTTTGAATCTTCAGCCAGTTCCTCTTTCCACTATTTTGAGAAGTTCCAAAGCTGTGACAGCAAATAACCAATTTTGACTGCAAAGAACAGATCAAAACTCCATCTAGTTGGAGCAGCTAGGCAGTGTAGTGGATAGAGCACGCGTCCTGGAGTCAGTAGGACCCTTCATCCAAATCTGCCCTCAGACACTTAATAATTGCCTAGATGTGTGACCTTGGGCAAGTCACTTAATCCCATTGCCATAAATAAATAAAATTTTAAAAAAAGATTCCATCTAGTCTGACCATTTCATTTTTTTTTCAGATAAGAAAACTAAAGCTTAGGAAGTTTAAGTAGTTTGTAGTCATGGGACTAGTAAGTTTTCAGATGTTGGAGTTGAACTAAGATCTTCCTGACTCCAAGCCTTCCCTACTCATTCTGACATAGAGAATGAGAAAAACAGGCTTTTTTTTTTTTGGTAGAGAGGCAAGCAATGATGTATATATACACTGTCAGATATGGTGACTTAAGTAGGTTGGTTTTACTTAACTGTTTTTTTTTTGTGACAAGGGAAGAATGAGGGTAGATCCAGAAATGACTATGATACAAAAACAAAAGATGTCAAGATTCTTCTTTCTCTTCCTTTTCCTCTTTTATTACTACTGTTATTTTTAGTAGTAACAAGAAAGTAATCTGTCTTCAAGGAACACTAATCCCCCTAGGGGGTTACAAACGGTTTTCAGTTTTTACTTGGTCACCTTCTTAGAAAATTTCCCCTGAAACCTCTCAGTTCCTTGGAGTTACATAAAGGGAACCCCCAGCTGAAAGAATGGTCCAGAAAAGCAATAATTTCCTATTTCTATGCTCCCATTATTTCCTAGAAACTTGCATCCTGGGGGTAGGGGAGGATGGGATGAATTGGAAACCATGAGCCAGTGTGTGATATTCAGAAGTTATGCTATCCCTGGGTTTAGTGTCCAGAAATGTATTCAGGGTAGCATGACAAACCCTTCCCACACCCTGTCTGTGACAAGTATGTATCCAGGTTACACTTATAGAAACATGTGCCCAGCCCAAAGGTTAAACACAAAAATGCCTTTTGGACTGTATATCTGGAAAGGTCTTGAGTGTGAAGTCACCTGCTTTGAGTTACCGGGATATCTTGATTTTTTTTTATGGCAAGTGTGATAGGCTAGGATGCTAAAACGTCCTCTGTCAGCTGTGCTGTATCGAGCAAGTTGCTGAGCTTCTCTGAATATCAGTTTCCTCCTTAATTAAAACCTTCCTAGAAGCTCAGCATTCTTTTGAGAATCAAATGAGATAATATTTATGAGAATATTTTAAAGAACATGAAGAACAATTCTGTAAAGACAAACAATTGAAACTTAAATCCTATCCATGCAATGCACAGACATGATTCCAAGGCATTAATGTTGAAGAATGCTATTCATATTTTGATAGGCATTGGTGTCAAAATGAAGAACAAGTCAAGCATTTTAATACAGGACCAGCTGGGAATTTTTTCTTGTCTGTACTTAACTTGTTTTCTGGCTTTTGTTTTTCTTTTTTCTTTTTTAAATGAGTTGAGGAGAAGGGAGAGAAAATACTAGTTAAATTTTAAAAATTATAAAGTAATAAAAACTAATAGAAAAATTGAATATATCACAGATTATGACTGTTAATCTCAAATATCTAACCAATTTGTCAAGGGAATAAAAAAAGGGGTTTGGGGCAAGGTGACGACAAAGCCTGTATCTTTAGGCTTTCCATAATTTTGAATGAAATAAAAAGACCTGAACCAATCTATTTGATATTTGGTATCCTTGAGTAGTTCTTTAAATATATATATGTATATACTAATGGATTGGTTCAAAAATTGTTATCAATGCACACCTAGGTGTTAAAGGAATATAAGACAATAGAAGCCCCAGTCTCCGTTTGCAGAAGTTTCTTTAACTCAATAAACAAGATTGATTTAAAGGAAATTAAGATGGAAAAAAAATATTGAGAGATAGAGTGACATAGTAGAGAGAAGGTCATCTTTGGAGTCAGGAAGACCAAGTTTCAAGCTCTGCCTCTCACATATACATATACTAGCCATGTGACCATGGACAAAATGACAACCTTTTGGTATACTAGGCAACTCTCCAAGAATAGGCTATTGATGAATTATTAGTTTACTTCAGCGAAGAAAGTTTCTCAGGTAGGTCAAATAGCAAGTCTGAAAATAAAAATAAAAGTGGAAAACACAATTTGGGCCATAGTTCCATTCTAAATTTCACAAGGTCTTGTAGAAGAGTCTGATCAATAGATAGTCAGTGTGCAAGGAATAATGTTTGTCCTTCAATTTTGAAGAATACCACAATATCAGGGAAGTGATGCCATGACAAGCACGTGAATTGGATTTGAGTGAGCAGGGGCTGTGTTAAGTCACCAGCCTCATTTTCCCCTCCAGATCCATCTGGGTCCAGTGGCCAGATATGAGTCAGGATGACTGGAGATGGCTCTGGATGTGAGGCAATCAGGGATAAGTGACTTGCCCAAGGTCACACAGCTGGTAAGTGTCAAGTGTCTGAGACTAGATTTGAATCTAAGGTCAATGCTCTATCCACTACACTTAGTTACCCTAGTCAGTGGGCTGACTACCACTAAATACTTAACTTTTTGACTGAGATAGCATACTAGGAGGTTAGAATTATCAGGAAGGGGAGTTTAGCTTCTGACTCAAGAGTCAATGCTCTTTCTACTCTACCTCATCAGCATCTTTGGTCCAATTTCTGCTGGTCGGCTTTTTCAAACTTAGCTAGCCTGTTTCTCAGAAAATCATAGGATCATGGATTTAGAGTTCTAAGGGACTTAGCCATTTTTTTAATGTCTTCATATAATAGATGAAAAAGATGAGACAGAAAAGTTCAACAACTTATGCATCCTCATAAAGCTAGAAAGATTCTTAGGATTGGGACTGCATGTTGTAGGAGAGAGGGGGGGGGGAGAGAGAGATGACTTACAAGTCAGGAATGAATGAATGAATGGGTAGGGCTAGTAACTGCTAGGGAAGAAAATGTAAATGTAGAAGACAATTTTTGCCTGTAGGGGAAATTACATTCTAATGAGGAAGGTAACATATATAGAGGAAAAGAGGCCAGCAAGGCATATATTTTTAAATTTTTTTATTTTTATTAAAGATATTATTTGAGTTTTACAATTTTCCCCCAGTCTTGCTTCCCTCCCCCCACCCCCACCCCACAGATAGCACTCTGTCAGTCTTTACTTTGTTTCCATGTTGTACCTTGATCCAAATTGGGTGTGATGAGAGAGAAATCATATCCTTAAAGAGAACAGAATTCTCAGAGGTAACAAGATCAGACAATAAGATATCTGGCTTTTTTTTCCAAATTAAAGGGAATAGTCCTTGCACTTTGTTCAAACTCCACAGCTCCTTATCTGGATACAGATGGCACTCTCCTTTGCAGACAGCCCAAAATTGTTCCCAATTGTTGCACTGATGGAATGAGCAAGTCCTTCCAGGTTGAACATCACTCCCATGTTGCTGTTAGGGTGTACAGTGTTTCTCTGGTTCTGCTCATCTCACTCAGCATCAGTTCATGCAAATCCCTCCAGGTTTCCCTGAAATCCCGTCCCTCCTGGTTTCTAATAGAACAATAGTGTTCCATGACATACATGCACCACAGTTCAGCAAGGCATATTTTGATTTTTAAATATACTGGGATGGTAAATAGAGCCATTGGGGAACAGATTGACATTCTTTTTCCAGGAACAATAGTATAAATAAAGATAATGATAATCATAGTTAATATATATATATATATGTATATATACATACATATATATACATATATATGTATGTATATATATATGTATGTACATATATATATATATATATATACATATATATATATATATATGGTGAGAGAGAGAGAGAGAGAGACCTATGTGCCAGACCACCATGCTAAGCATTTTACACATAATATCTTGTTTTATCTTCATGTACATCCTGGGAGGTAGATGCTTATTATTGTTTCCATTTTATAGATGGATAAACTGAGGGGAAACAGAAACTGAGTAACTTACCCAGGATCATACAGCTAGTTAAGTATTTGAGACAGTTTTGAACTCAGGTCTTCCTGATTCTAAGCCCAGCCCACTATCCACTGTGTCACCTAGCTGATATCATGATGGTTCCTGAACTGGAAGACTGGTACAATTCCCTGTCTCTCATATACCAGCTGTATCACTCTCTCAGTTCCCAAAGAAACAAACTATTGAACACATTACAGCAATAGTCTATCTGGTAGAGCAGTTCCTTCATCTGGATGTTCCTGTACCAATAAAATCACAGGTGTGGTCCTCTGCCCCGCTGCCCCCAGATCCTCCCAAAAGGGGAAAAAAAAATCACAGGCTGAAAAAGGATGGTATAGAAGGAAAAGCCTGAGCTCAGAAAGTCAGCTTCCTAGAATAGAATGGGACCAACTTTCTGGGAATTCCAGCCACAATGAGGATGGGTATGAGGGCCTCTAGATCCCTTGGTAACTGCCTTTGCTTCAGTGATATTTGATCCTTAGGAAATAATGTTGATATTGTTCCAAGTGGCCTGGCAATGATTTTTGCCACCCCCTCTTCTTCCTCCTCATCACTCTCTGGCTGATTGCCATTCTGCCCCCATTCATTCTATCTGCATGACGTTCAGAAGAACTTCACAGTGGGGTTTAAATATAGGAAAGGTCAATGTATAGGCTTGATGGCCAGCAGCTGCTCATCATCACCACTGAGAATGGCCCAAGAGGAAACAGGCAGCATGGTTGGCAAGAATGTTCTGACAGTGAGGGTGGTTTCCCACTGGGCTGAATGACTAAAGAAGGACATAGAATGTTCTCAATCAACCAGCTAATCAACAAATACATGTTAAGCATGCGCTGTGTTCCAGCCACTGTGCTAACTGTTTGGGGTACAAAGAATAGAACAAATCCCTCACAAGGGACATCTGTCAGAGGAGAAAACAAATACATACATAGGTTAAGTCAAGCCAACAAGTATTTATTATGTGCCAACACTGTACTAAGAACTGAAAATACAAAAAAAACATACCCTGATTTCAAAATGCTCAGAGTCTAATGGAAGAGGCAACATTCAAGCAACTCTGTCCAAACAAGATATTTACTTGATATATAGAATAATGGAGAACATCTCTGAGGGATGATTTAAAAGGGATGAGAAAGGGTTCTACAGGAGGTGAGACCTTTACTGAGACTTGGAAGAAACCAGGAAGCAGAGATGAGGAAGGAGAGAGTTCTAGTTTTATTGCAGAATAAAGATAAATAGAAGACATGTGGATAAATAAAAAGTAATTAAATACAAGATAATTTGGGAAGGAGGACATTAGTACTTGGAAATTTGAGAAAAAAAAGGTTCTTGTAGAACCTTTGATATTTGAAATGTCTTTTAAAAGAAGGGAAAGATTTTATTTGATGGAGGTGAATAGGTTGTGTATCAAGATATGAGTGCCAGTTCTTGGTAAGGGCACAGAGATAGGAGATGTGAGGAGCTGAGGGAAGGTTGATTAAAATTGCTTCTCACAAGGTCTTTACAAATATTACATGAATAAATGTCATATATGTGTGGTAGGGGCATGGATTAGATGATCCCTCAAAGCCTTTGTCAATATTATATTTGATTAAAGATCAGATCACAGCATACACAATGAATCTTTAAATTTTTCAATTTTCAAATTTTCACTTGTGACTTAGCTTCCATGTGCCTCCTGGAAGTCTTTATGGAGGACAAAATTTTAGTTATTTTCCATTCTCTTTCTTTCTTCTGTATTCCTAATTAGTCATCCTAGTTCTCCTAACCATCACTTCCTTTACGAATTGCCAACTTCCCCATTAGGGTAGTGTCTTTCTAAGATCATTGGGTGTTGTGGAGGTTCAGAAAAATAGTTGAGTTACTCAAGTCTAGAGGGGTAGCAGTTTCAGTCCAAGGAAGAGCATTTTCTTTTCAAAGGAATTTTGTTTGTTGGATAGGAACCATAAGTGCTTTTCACTATTAAAAATGTAAGGTCTTTAGGCATTCATGGCCAGGCTCCATCTTTTAATGGATCAATGAGTAAGGGAGAAACTTATGAGGAGAAGATGAGATGAGAAAATGAATAATATGGTGCTATTGGCAATGAAGCAGTCAAACCTGTATACTTTCTGAATTGGAGACCTCCTTGGAAACCACCTGGATTTTTTTCCTCCTCAAAAAATAATAGTAATGATGATGAAAATGACAATGATAATGGCTAGCATTTTATATAGGATATACTCTGTGTTGGATACTGAGCAGTGTGCTAGAAATGGACCAACCTAGGAATGTTCATGTACTTTAAGAATGGAAAGAGTAGGCTGGACTCCTCTGGGTGAACTAGATAATAATAAACAGTAATAAATTATATTAATAATAGATTACATAACAGTGTTAGCAAAATAACAGATCCATCACTTGCAGACAAATGTGAAGCTTATCTATCTATAAGACCTAAGAATAGACTCAAGGCTCTGCATGAATGACATTAACATGATCTCAATCAATAATATGTTGACATAGAAGTTTTGAACAAATGAATGAGTCATGCCGACTATCTTCACCATAGCCTTACCAGATGCCTTCTTATTATCCCTGAGAAATTCTGCCCTAGGGAGCCACTTTCCTGATTGGTGAATGCCTTCCCAGGACCACTTTTTCAGAAAGTCAGTTTAGCTTTATTTATTCCTGATTTCTGGACAATCTCCTCCAAAGTCTTGCCAGCTTCCTAGCCTCCAAGTAGGCATTTGTTCCTGCTCCTTTTCTCTCCCCACTGTCAGTTTTGGATCCATGAACTATGATTAAAGTAGTTCTATTTGAAAAATTATAGCCCTTTATTCCTTTAACCTTACTCACCTTTCCTGTGAACTTCACTCAGTATCTCTGCTACAGGGACCAAAGTGTCCCTTCCTGGCTGGGAGACTTTGGAGAATGTCCCCTTTGGAGAGTGTCAGTCTCCTTTATTAGCATGTAAGCTCATTGGAGGAAGGGATGACTTTTGCTTTTTAGATTTGCATTCACTGTGTCTGTCACATAGTAATCAAGGACTCTGTGATTCAGTACCACCAGCCTTGATATTCCATCTTCCAGCTCTGAGGCTTCACCAGCTGTTGGTCCCTCCAGCTTGGAATTCTTTCCTTTTTCCTCTCTGTTTCCTCATTTCCCTTCAGATTTCAACTAAAATTTCATCTACTGCAAGAATCTTTCCCCAGTCCTTCTTAATCTGAATACCCTCCTCCTAAAATGATCTTGAACTTATCCTATCTCTTGTTTGTGCATTGTTGTATGCTTGTTGTCTCCCCAACTAGAATGTGAGCTCCCTGAGAGCAGGGTCAATCTTTGGCTTTCTTTGCATCCTTTGCATTTCTTTGTTTTCTTTGTAGTGCTGTGCCTGCACATACTAGGTACTGAACTAATACTAAAGAAGGATCTCTCTTTTGTCTTTCTTTGCATCCCTAGGACTCAATACTGTGCCTGCACATAGTAGGTACTTAATAAATACCAAAGTAAGGTCTATCTTGGGCTTTCTTTGTATCCCTAGGACTCAGTACTATGCCTGCACATGGTAGGTATTAATAAATACCAAAGCAAAGTCTATCTTTGGCTTTCTTTGTATTCCTAGGACTTAGTATTGTGCTTACACAAAGTAGATACTTAATAAATACTAAAGAAGGGGTGGCTAGGTAGCTAGGTGGTGTAATGGATAAAGCACCGGCCCTGGAGTCAGGAGTACTTGGGTTCAAATCCGAGCTCAGACACTTAATAATTACCTAGTCAAGTGGCCTTGGGCAAGCCACTTAACCCCATTGCCTTGCAAAAACAAACCTAAAAAAAAATACTAAAGAAAGGTCTATCTTTTGCCTTTCTTTGAATCCCTAAGACTCAACACAGTGCCTGCATGCAATAGGTGCTTAATAAATACTAGCTGACTGAAGAAAATAACTGTCTTCATTAATTAATTCTCCCTATACTTCAGAAACCAACAGTTAACAATTTTTCTTACTACAAAATAAAGATTTTCAAATATCCTTGAGAATTCAAAACATAAATTGCTCAATAACTTATATGTTAGATAGACAAAATTATTGTCCACAATCCCCTTGCCCTAACATGGATCCATAAAAATTTAAAAACTTAAAAAAACTATGTTTTTAAAAGTTATTGACATATCAAATACTTATGATCTCCAATCTTTGTAGAATGAGAAGTTTATAAAATAACAGAAATCAAAGCCAGGTGGGGAGTTACAAATCAACTTACTAATCTTGTCTGCTTTTGGAGTATCCTTGATGTATGTGGGCTCATCAAAAGTATGAGGATACATACAAAGATGAGGATACATCCTAATGTTTTAATTTAATTAATTTTATCCAATTTTATAATATAATTTTAAATATATAAAATATAATAAACAAAATATAAAATAATATAAAATATTAATATAATTAATCCAATGTATAATATAAAAATATAATATAACCATTTTATCCAAATGTATAATAACCTGCAGAACATTAATTATAAAAGAACAGGAGAATGACTTGTCCCAGGGTCAATTTTATTTAATCTCTGAAAAAGATGATTTATGAAGATGATCATAGTAGTTAACATCTAACTAACATAGTAGTAAGACCTAACATTTACTATGTTACCAGGGACTGTGCTAAGTGCTTTGCAATTAATATCTTATTTGATCCTCATTAACCTTGAGAGATAGGCATTAGTATTATGCTCATTTTACAAATGAAGAAATTAAGGCAAACTGAGGGTAAGTGATTTGTCAGTAAGTGTCTGAGATTGGATTTGAAGTAAAGTCTTCCTGATTCCAGGCCTAGCACTCTACTGCTACTACTGCTTCTACTACTATTACTAACTTCTACTAACTACTATTACCTACCTACCTGATTACTACTGCTTACTAATTACTAACTACTACTTGGTAACTACTGCTACTGAACTATTAACTATTAGTAGTACCTACTTACTACTACTTAGTAACTATTATCTATTACTTAGTAACTACGATGATTACCACCATTACTATTATTGCTACTGTTACTGGGACTACTCCTACTCCTACTCCTACTATATGATTCTATTTACTAGTGAAATCTTAAGTGAAAAGTTTTTTAAAAAAGTTTTCTCCATGTAATAATCAGTTGTCCAATGCTGTGAAGCTTAGACAAATGTTGAACTGTATTAATAGGGGAAGTTTCTTTATTACAAGTTCCCTTTACTAGTGAAATAGTAGGTCTGGCACAAAGTCCCTTAAAAGTAAAGTGAGAAAGTTGAACTAGAGTAGGGTTTCTTTACTTTTTTGAGGTAGAGTGGGGATGGTTGTCATGGATCCCTTTTGCAGGGAGTGAGCCTATGGACCCCTTTTCATAAGAATATTATGAAATGTAGAAAATACTATAGAACAGTAGAAAAATACTGTAGAAAAACATTTCTATAACTTACTATGTTTTAGTCACAGTATTAAGGGCTTTGCAATTATGATATCGTTTTATCCTCACAACAGCCCTGAGTGGTAGGCTCTATTATTTTACCCATTTTACAGTTGAGGGAACTGAGGCAAGTTATTTGCCCAGGGATACTTAGCTAGTCAGTGTCTGAGGTCAGACTTTGAAATCAAGTCTTCTTGATTTGAGTCCTGGCACTCTATCCTCTGAACCATCTAGTTACCCTAAAAAGACATAGGATTACAAAGGAAATCAATTATATTGAAATAAATATGCAATATTTTTCCCATCCCAGATTCCTTTAGACCTATTCATGAACCCCAGGCTAAAAACCCATGAATAATAAATAATCTCTTCCAGTTCTACACACACACATTCCCAAACAAGGTAATATTTGTAAAGCAATGGTACACTCCTTGCACATAATATGCAAAGGCTAGCTCTTGTTATTATCATTATTATTGATTTGTTTTCCTAAGCTTAGATCTATTGTTCCCTATTAAATAATAGCCCTTTTTGAGATTTGCATTCCAAAAATCCTATCAGGGGTCAATGGATAGATTTCAGGCAGTTCATGAACATGGATAGGAAATACATAAATTCTTTATTTAAAAAAATTGATTTTCTTTGCAATCATTTCTATTTTATTTCATGCATTTCAAAACCATTCTTCTGAGAAAGGATCCATGAACTTCACCTGACTGCCTAAGGTATGAGTCTGTGACCCCCCAAAAGATTCAGAGCCTCCATGCAGAAGGGAAACAGGTTAAGTTAGTAACACCTAAGTGTGAAGGAGAGTAGTGGAGATTTTCTTCCCTGACTAGAAGTACCAACCTCTAGTTGCCACGAAGATCCAGTGAGGAGTAAGAAAGACACTTTCCAGAGTGGGGCTGTTTCATCACCAAAGCCCTGATCTCAAGAGTTTTTCCTAAACCACTTAGATCCAACACCTCAGCCAACAATTATAAATACGGGAAAAACAAATTTAAATTAGCCTCTGTCCTTGAAGATTTACATTTTACTACCTCTTGTGTGGGTATGGAACCTTATTTTCATAGGCCTTTTTTTCAGAATTCTTCAAAAGAAAAATGTTAGACTAGGAAAGAGGCAACAGATAACAGAGTGAAAAGGGTTCTGGGTCTGGAATCAACCAGACTTGGATTAAAATTATGTCTCAGACATCTTTGTGCCTCAGTTTCCCCATATGAATAATGAATTAGGAGGGGAATTATTGGATTGGTTACTTGTTTCTGAAGTACACTGCAGCTCTACATCTGTGGTGCTATGAGAGGTAATATGTAATAGTGGGTGGAAAGCTTGTCTTCATGTCAGGAAGGCATTATACTTGGCTGCATGATGTATTCATCTCCTACTGACTCTGGTATCTTAAGTATCTCACTGTTTTGAGGACCATGTCTAATGTTACTTGGCCATTTTCAACTGTATCCTACTCTTTGTGACCCCATTTTGGATTTTCTTGGCAGAGATACTGAAGTGGCTTGCCATTTCATTCTCCAACTCATTTTATAGATGAGGAAACTGAGGCAAACTAGTTAAGTGACTTGCCTAAGGTCACATGGTGTCTGAGACCTGATTTGAACTCAGGTAGAAGAATCTTTCTGATTCCAGACCTAGAACTCTATCCATTGCACTACCTAGCTGCTCTATGTCTAATATGAGAGACTTGATTAGTCCTGAATTAGCCATTATTGGTTTCTGAGTAGGTATATAATATCTGAGCTATAGATGTCTAGGAAGCCATCCATGTTTGGAATGAGGACCTGGATCTGAACCCTAAACTGGTGGCTTTGGGCAATGATAATAGTTAATACTTACATAACCCTTTAATATTTGCAAAATACCTTCAGTAAGTTATCAAATTTATCTTACCATAATAATAGGAAGTAGGTGTTTTAATTATTACTATTTTATAGATGAGGAAATTGAGGCAAACAGAAGTGACTTACCCACAGTCACACAGCTAGAAAGTGTCTGAGGCAGGATTTGAACTCAGATCTTTATGACCTTATGTGATTGCCTTGTCCACTAAGGTACTAGCTGCATCCCAAATGACTACCTCTCTCTTGGCCTCAGCTGGTTCATCTCTAAATTGAGGAATTGGATTAGATGACCCCTAAGGTCTCTTCCAGCTTGGAACCACTATGATCTTCTGTCCAGTGCCTTGAAATCTTGGCCTCTGGTCAACTCTTCAGTCCTTTGGAGTTCAGTTGATGTCATCCAGTCGCAAGCACCTCTTCCCATTGGAAGGTCCAGTTGGGGTGCTAACCACTTCCCTGATGTTTAATGCCAGCAATCAAATGTAAGTTAAAGAAACATTTATTTTGAAATGTAAACTGATCGCTGTGGAATTTCTGAACGGGATAGAGCTTGATGCTGCTATTTTGATATGTAGAAGTTCATTGATATAAATAGGGTGCAGTTGTCCTTACACATAACTGAAGAAAAGAGTTTTGATGACAGCAAACATAAAATAAAGGCAGCTTAACCTCAGGAGCTTTCCTGTCATTGTATTTGTAGGTGTAAAATATGCGGGTAAGTGAGTGAAATGAAAGTGTCTTGGGCTGGACCAGTTGACCTCCAAATCTTTGAATGAATGAATGAAAAAGCAGTTATGAAGTTCTCAACTATGGGCCAAGTTATGTGAAAATCAAGACAGTCCTTGTTCTCAAAGAGATCATGCTCTAAATGAGGGAAATTATATATAAAAGAAAGTTCAGCTGCAGGGTGGGTAGAGATGCCTGGAAACTCCAAGGAGACTTGAGTTCTTAAGTGCTTTTCCCAGAATAATTCCTTAGAATGTTGTATGAAGCAAACAGAGAGGGCCCCTTCCATCAACTACTTCCTAGAAGTGGGTATACTGGTATTTGTACCCTGAGTAAGTTGATTGATATAATTTCCTTTTTTTTCCCAAGAGAAAACCATTCCCCTCTCTATTAGTAAAGTTTTTTTTAATAGAGCTGAATTCTTGTAAATAAATAAACCCATTTCTCCAATGGAAATAATACACCTAACATTTCTAATGAAATGTTGTATGCACTATCCTATTTCCTTATTTCTGGGATGGATGTAACACAAGTCATTCTACTTCCTTTTTTTTATATCTAGCTCAAATTTTCCCAACTTCCCCTTTTCTCTCCCTTCTAAGAATTGCTTTTCTCCCCACCATACATGAAATGGTTCTGAATTTCATTTGGGTTTTTTTAAAAGAATTAATGAGCCCAAGTCTGGGACTTCAAGACCTTAATAGTTCTATGTACAGAGATGGGATGACTCATGGCTCTCCTATTCCTCTCCTGATCCCTCAAGAATCACATCACCTCCCTACCCCCAAACTTGATTCAGCATCCTTGAAAACAAAGACAGTGAGGAGCCAAAAAATGCAAAAGCCCCCCCCCCCCCCATATGACACTACTTGGCCTAGTTCCAGGATTCATCAACAGTCATCTCATATGGTTGGATGAATGCCAGAAAGTGTCCTTCATGAAGAGGAAGAAGAAGAAGAAGAAGAAGAAGAAGAAGAAGAAGAAGAAGAAGAAGAAGAAGAAGAAGAAAGACACAGAGAGACAGAGAGAGAGAGAAAGAGAGAGACAGAGAGAGAGAGAGCAAATGCAGTTCACAAAAACAAATTTCTTCATGCCTCATACAAAAGAGAATTTTTAATATTTTTGCTAAGGCTCAGATGAAAGTTAACCTTTAAAAATCCAATTTTCAATCCAGTACTATGAAACCTCAAACTAAGGGCAGTCTGATTTTCAATATATCAAAATATGGCCTCAGTTGTTGGAATTTGTTTCCCATAAATCTCAATTTCACTTCTGAGAAGATGATCCTACCTTAACCTAAGAATAAAAATTTTGAAAAACAGAAATCACATTAGCAATTTTTTACAGAGCTTTTGCTCTCTCTCTCTTTCTCTTTCTCTCTCTCTCTCTCTCTCTCTCTCTCTCCCCTCTCATTTCACTCCCTGCTTATCCTTTCCTTCAAGCTTTCATATTTTCTCATTAATTACTTGCTATTAATTTTTGAGGTCAGGTCTTTCAGTTCCAGATTTTTAAGATTTTACTGTCAAATGTGATTTAATATTAGGGTCTAATGAGCATTAGAATGAAATCTTTCACTTGTTTGGAAGAGGGGGACAATTTGTTTTGTGAGGACTTCAGTGGCTAGGAATTTGTCTGAACTCATGGTTTTATTCTTTCACTTGGGAAGTTATGGGAATGAAAAATTATTTCATCTTAGCATCTGTGATCTTTGTTTCTTGCTAAACAAGTCATGCTTTGCAATGAGCTCCTATGAATTTCAACAAAATCTTCAGGTCCTGATTAGGGGTTCAGATGACTCAAAACTTGTCCCAAACCAAATGAACATGTCCTAATGGAAGAGGCAACCTGAATCAAGGAATCATCAAATGTTAGAACAGCACAGAGCTTTGGGAGGATAGTATAGAGGATAGAATTCTAGAATCCTGGTTCAGACACTTCCTAGTTGTGTGACTTTGGGCTAATCACTTTTATTCTTTCACTTGGGAAGTGAACCCCTCTGGGATACAGTCTTAGTCTCAAGCTACTAAAACACACTGCTTCTCCTATTATTATTCAATCATTTTAGTCATGTTCAACTCTTCATGACTTCATTTAGGATTGTCTTGGCAAAGATACTAGAGTGGTTTGCCATTTCCTTTCCCAGCTCATCTTACAAAGAAGGAAATTGAGACAGATAGAATGATTTGCACAGGCAAGTAAGCAAGAAAATGTCTGAGGCCAGATTTGAACTTAGAAAGATGAGTCTTTTTGACTTCAGGTTCTGTAACACCTAGCTGTCCTGTTCAATTATAAAAAGGAAATAATTTGGAAGGATAGCATAGTGGATAGAATTCTAGAATCCTGGTTCAGACAAATAAAAGGAAATAATAATCTACTTCACTGGACTATTGTGAAGATTTCATGTCTGTAAGATGGTTTGCAGACCCTAAATTATTATATAAATGTGAATGTTTGTTATTATCTACTTAAATCTTTTCATTATTGATGAGAAAACTGAGACTCAAGGAGGAACATAGATTTGCTCAAGGTCACACTGCTAGTTAATTGAACTGGGACTAAGCTTAGACCCTTGATTCTCAAGACTCAGTGTTCTCTCTATTATTTACATTTTAAAGTCATAAATGTTTTAAGCCAGTTAGTTCCCTGTCAAGAGTTCTATGGCTTAGAAACAGAGTAGAATTAATTGGCAGGTCTTTCTAATGTTGGTTTGTTTCCTTGAGAATATGCAAGGTGACTCAGTCACATTCATCCATCACTCGACTCCCAGATGCTGAGTTGAAATAGAAGGTAAGAATTGCCTCATAAGTAGATTGATTCTTTGGAAAATGGTAAGCACAATCTGCAGGGTTTTTAACATATTTTTGGAAGAGATCTTTGAAATCTATTTACCCTTATGTGCTATAGAGGATACATCAAGTATTGCATAGAGGATTGACTAGGAGAAAGAAAACCCTCTCAGTCTTCCTCTCTGCTTTGAGTCTCTTGAGTAGGGGTTGGGAAGCATTTTACCAGGGACCATTTGGGTACTTATAATTTCAAGAACAATACAAAATTACTAAAAACAAAATCATGAAAAATTAGCTTACTCTATTTGGTTAAACTTTTAATTTGATTCACTCCTAAAAAGCTCTCAAAATATTGCTAGATTTGGTTTCAGAGGGTTAAGATTAAAAACTTAGTTCTGCCCCTTCCAATCTATTGGTTAAATCACTATTCCTTTATGAGCCTCAGTTTTCTCATCTGTAACATGAGGCTAGATCAGTTAAATCAATCAGTAAGCATTCCTTGAGTGCTTACTATGTATTAGACACTGTTCTAGATGTTGGCCAGACAGAGACCAGAGTGAAATAGACCCTTGCCCTCAAGGGCTAATAATCTATTACCGGAGCCATCAGGTACACATGTAGATCTATGCAAAATATTTCCAAGGTAATTTTGGGATGGAAGATGAGGGGAATAAAGAAGAACTTCATATAGAAGGTGACAGTTGAATTGTCTTGAAGGAAATGGGATTCTAAGAGGCAGAGGCAGAGGGTGGTGTGTTCTAGGAATGGGGACAATTAATGCAGAATCATAGAGAGCTATGGATATTCTCAAAAGGAGGAGGAAGTGCCTTTTCTTAAAGGAGACTCAATACCATATTTGGTCATGAAATGACCTCAGTCCTCGGGGAGAGAGAAGAACCAACCCTGAATCCCAGGGTTGAGCTTTACTTCTACTTGGGTGTGGCCATGGTGTTTCAGGAACAGTAAAAAGGTCAGTTTGAATGTATAGAACCATAAAGTAAGTGCTAGAAAGCTCTTTAGAAGTAATCTAATCCAAACTCTTCCTTTTACAGATGAGAAAACAAGGCTAGAGAAGAGAAGGAAGTCATTCAAAGTCACATTGTAAGTTAAGTGACAGAGTTTGGTGCTTAAACTGGTCTCCAACCCTATAACCAAGATTCTTTCTACTATCCTATGACAGATCCTGCTCTCAAAGAGCTCAAGAAGGGGGGGGAAGGATAAGGAACAGAATAAGAATAGAAAAAACTATGGCAGAAGAAGTTGTGAGAGATGTGTAAAAGGAGAGAGCTGGACAAAAGCCTATGAGAATTGTGAGAAAAGAGAGAAAAATTCCTTCCCCTAGAGAGATTCAAGTAAGCCTTCATGAGGGAAGTGGCATATGAGTTAGACTTTGAAGGAAGGGAATTAATTCAACAGATGGAGAAGGGGTGGGGTGGGTGGGGAGTCCATTCCAGGGATGATAGGAGCAAAGGCCTACAGATGGGTGTAGTTCAATGGAAGAAATAAGAAAGCTAGAAAGTTTATTCATAGACTTGAGTTTAACAGGAAATTGCAATAAAAAGTAGTGAGATGGTTTCTGGGGAAGAGGACTGAGATCTGGACATCCGTGGTTTATCTTCCCTGTGTCCATGCTTTCTCTATAGAATACATACTTCTTGAGAGAACTATTTCAGATTTTTTTTCATATCCTCATGATTGGAGATGTGCCTGCCATATTGCCAATATTTAGTAAATTTGATCTTTCTTGTTTAGTGGGGAAGAAGTGGGTTTTCTTCTCTTCCATCCAATGAGAAACCATGGTAACCATTTTCCCCTCATGGGTGCTATAGAAGTCTATCAGGGATGGAGAACAGAACAGAATGACTTTTTACTTCAAAGGAACGGAATGTTATGTCAGTTCCAATTTAGGAACATCCTTGCTGAAGCAGCAGTTCTTATCTAAAATAAAGAGGATGAGATGTTGAATCATATCTAGCTGGATATTAATGACTGGGGAAGGAAATTCCTGAGAGTCCAATTGGGCTATGCCAATATTGGAGAGATGGGTTCTCAGAAGATGAGTAACCTGTTGGACTGCAAGGTGATCTTCTCCCTTAAAAGGATTTTTGGTTGAGTCATTCATTACAAATGGACCTGGAGAAAGCCCTGGAAAAGAGTATTAATAATATGGTGAGATAATAACATGTTCCAAACCTTCCCTTTGCTTCACTTCCCTCCCCCACTACCTTCAAACAAGATAGTCCCTAGCCCTGGGAAGGGACCACCCTGTCCTTTGAGAACTAAATAAAACTGAAATGCAAACTCGACACTTGGGGTACTGACAACCACCATGGCAATATGGCAGCCTCCAAGGAAGACTTGACCAATTTGCTTCAGCCCTAAATGTTTTGAAATCAGGGGTGGCCAGGACCAAACCCTTGGAAATACTAGAATAAACAGCATGCCCACAGCCTGGTAGAAGTATAGAACAGCTTTGGGGTTCAAATTCCTGTACGTCTTTTCCAGTTAAGCTGAGGGTTCTTTCATGACCAAACATGGTCTTGAGTCTCCTTTGAGATACTTCCTGGCCCAGCTTAAGGTCTCCCAAGTGAGCACTGAGTTCTGGGATTGACTCAGTCGGAAGAGAGCCACATCCTGAACCACACACATCATTTCCTCCAGCCCCTCAGTTTTCCTGAGCTGGGGCTTCCCATGCTAAGGCCTGACCTGGGCTGACCCTGTTTAACTGCTGAGTTCTGCCAGGGTTGCAGAACAAGGTAGTGTGGCTGTTGGCCAGAATACACAATGGTTAGGGAAGGGAGAGGGAAGGGAAAAGATCTGGGGATTCCTTGGATGATTTCATTATCTCTGACTTCTGAATCAGGACAGACTTAATTGATTTCTCTACTTTATCTTTGTTTCGCCCTCCCCCAATGCTCCCATATCTACTATGGTGTCCCTTTCTAGTTATGGGAATACAAAGCATAGCCAGGGAAAGGGAGATTCATAATAATCCTGGGGCACTTTCGGTTTTATTCACCTGAGCTTTGGAAAGAGCACTGAACCTGATTTCCAATTCCAATTCAACCACTTATTGCCTATGGGCAAATCATTTGAAGCCTCAGTTTTCCTATCTGTAAAATGAGAGATGTGGACAGGATATCCTTTTGGGTCTTTCTTAGCCCCAGAGGTATGATCCTCTGAATGTACTTAAATCTATTGTTTTAACTGCTTTGTGAAAGAGCTTCAGGCTACATTGAAAGGAAATTAAAAACAATTTTCAATACCTACAATTTCATACATTCTGAACACTATGGGATCTTTTCATAATGATCTGCAGCAGTGATGTATGTGTGTAGCAAGCAATTCTGGGCCCCAAGGAAAAATTTCAGAAATACTAGCACAATGCCTGGAATGAATATGGTTGGCAAAGGATAAATACTTGTTGATTGTTGAATGAATGAATCACAAAATAAACATTGCCCCAATAGCCCTGGTATCACAATAGGGCTGGAGTTCATCTTACTTCAGTGGAGAGATGGAAATGAGTTGGGTTGTCTCTTTTGTTCTTATTCTTGCTTGCCCCACCATTGCCCTTCTCACATTCTCTATTCATATCAGCACAAAGTATACTTTCTCCGTGACAACTACCCTGATTGCTCTAGTTGAAAATGATCTCCTCCATTAAATGCCAAATGTTCTTTCTGCATACTACTCCTTTGCTACAGATTATATAATGTCTTATGTTCTTGTCTTTACTGTCAATATTTATCTAGCCCTTTATTGAATTGCCTCATATGAACATCATTCTGTGTTGTGAATTGAACTGTCTTGGATTTGTTTTTTGTTTTTTACTTTGTAGCCCTAGCTCCTAGCACAATATATTAAGGATAGAGAATGGAATTGTGATCGATATATCCTTCCTTAATGAAGACATTTGCTCTGCAGTTTGTTTTTTTTGTTCACCCTTCCTTCCTGAAGAGGATCAATGACATCAGCAGAGGGATATCTTGACTTGTAATTGAATTGAATCAAAGTGAAGTGAAGTAGAGCTGGAAAAAACATCATCAACCTCACTCTCCTCCAGAGTCATCAGAGTCCAGAGGCAAGACATAAGGCAGCATGAAGGTTGGTGGCCTTGCATGCAGTGAGAGACCTTGGCCTTTTTAAGCTTAAGTCTTTTAAAGGTCTCAGTCTGGGGCAACATTCATTCAATGATTAATGGCCAGGTAAGAACTGAGGCAAAAGACAGCCTAGTTTGTCTTCATAAAAGAATTAGTTTGAGAGGGGAAGACCCTCAGAGTTTCTGATCAGAACAGAAACAGTTGCTATTTAGATTCAGGCTGAGCAATGAAAGTCCAAACAATAGCTCTGCAATTTATAATTTTGGGAAATTGCCTAGAGCAAAGAGAAGTTGTTCTGAGTCTCACATGTCAAAGACAGGACTTGAACCCAAGTCAAAATTTCCTGTCTCCAAGACCAATTCTCTATGTGTTATAACACTCTGCCTTTTTGATAGACACATGGTAGTTAACTCTTCAGATGCTGAAAATATTTTTCCTTTTGTCCCAGTGCTGAATATTTTGTGCCAAATTTGGGCCAAAATATGAATTTCACAAGGAATCAAATATAGTTGTAGTTTATATTAGTTTCTTCCTAACTACCTTATAAATGAATCCAAAACAAATAACAAATAAAACTTACAGAAAACATGTATTTTTTTCAACATAACATGCTCCCCCACCAAAAGTTAGCCAATTTTTCTTAAAGTTCTCTGTTATACCACATTGCCTCTCTGACATTAATCAATTCTTATTGAATTGAATAGTGAGGTATTCCTAGTTAACAGATGAGAAAACTGAAGATCAGAGGTGCCAAATATCTCTCACATGGCCAATAAATGGAAGCCTTAAAATTCTTGAATTCAACTCTTGTGACATCCCCCCTCCTTCCTTAATCCAAAAATCTTTCTAATATCCACAACTGTGTATTTTAATTTTGTAACCTGTGTAATTTCAATCCCACAGGGTGTTTTATAATCTATTTGAGGAATATTTCTTATACTCCTTTTTAATCCTGCTTAGTCCCTAACACAATCCTCTGTGCCCATTAAGTACCTAACAAATCTCCACAACTGTGAATAAAAAATTAACCCAAGCAGATGAGGCAGACAGACCTGGATTTTAGTCTGACTTCTGGCACCTCCTGCCTGTGTGACTCTGGAAAGTATAAATCATTTGCCTTAGCCGACATTCTAACTTGTAAATTGCAAATAAGGTGCCAATCTGTATTGATTGAGGGTGTTTCCTTCCCCCTTTCTTCCAGAATTTCCTATACTATGAAATCACAAAACCAAGTTGAATTATTTATTTCAGCTTGCAATGATCTCCAGCATGTTTAGAAGACTCATTGATATAGGTGATTGGAGTCAGAATCTCTGAAGTACCTTAAACCATGGTAATGTTCTAGAAATGTCCTTTGTTGAAATAGCAGAACTTTACATGGTAGGCCTCTACTACCATTCCCATATTAGTCTCTTGAACCCCTTTCAGTGTTTGCATAGTCCCAATCTATGTTTGGATGGAAACTTCTAAAAAGTCAAGAATTCATCATTTAGTAAGTGCCTACTAGTAAGTACTAAGGCACTCTCTTAAGCCCAAAGGATGTAATGACAAAAACCAAGCATATCGCTGTCCACAGAGTGCCTACATTCTACTGGGAAATACAACAACAACAAAAAAGATAGCATTTATATAGTATGTGAAAGTTTGCCAAGAGGTTTTTGTAAACCTTTTGTAAAGATATTTGTATATCTCATTTTACTTTCTCAAATATTTTAGGAGATTAGCTGCTCTATTAGGTTCATTTTACAGAGGAGAAAACTGAGGAAGAGAGAAATTAAATGACTTGACTAAGATTATATAGTTAAGTGTTTTGAGTTTGCATCTGTACCTAAGTCTTTCAAGTTTAGTATTCTTTTCACTGCATCAACCAATTGCCTATCCATTGAGCATGATGTTCAACATTTACATCAATAAGCAAAGACAAGGAAATCTGCAAAGAGAGAAACCACTAACACCTGAGGTGGGAGATGGGGATAATGGAAGGAGGAGGAGTCTTGAACTGATGTTTGAAGGGTAAAACAGTTATGATGGGTGAGAGGCTAGAGGGAGGGGAAGAGCAGTCATTTGAGCAAATACATGGGAGGAGATATAATGTCAAGTTTTAAAAACAAATATTCCATTTTAAGCAGAATGGAGAGTATACAAAGAAAGAGAAGTAGGTTGGATGAATTGCAGTCTTTCATGGAGATGGACAACCTTTACTTTCTGAACCAAACATTCTTGAAGTAAGCATTGGATTATTAGATCTTTGTGACTGGAAAATAGACTGGACCTTAAGAAAGAATGATTTTCTCAACTGAATGACTGAATGGTCTATTTTATGGGGTGGTAAATTGTAAAGAACTTTAAGTGAATTATTATTGTTGTTGAGTTATATTTCAGTTGTGTCCAACTCCAACTATTCATAACTCTATTTAGGATTTTCTTGGCAAAGATACTAGAGTGGTTTTACTATTTCTTTCTCCAGCTTATTTTACAGATGAGGAAACAGAACAAATAAGGTTAAATGTCTTGTCCAGGGTCATACATCTGATAAGTATCTGAGGCTGGATTTGAACCAGAAAGATGTCATCTTGACTCCAGGTCTAACACTTGATATACTGCCCAGAATTATTATTAGCATAAGCTTTTAGCCACATTTCTGAAGATAATAACTCCTGATTTAGTCTTTATCAGTAGTACTACAGTATTAGATATAGATGAATAATGGTAAATTTTAGAACTGAGTTATGGACATTTCATCACAATTACAGAAAAATCATGGACTACAATAGATCCTCTTTTAAGAAGAAATTCTCAGAAATGTATGGAGACATGGGTTATATTTGTCAGTATTACTATGGATACTGAAAGAGGTCATCTAGTTCAACTTCCCTCATTTTCTAGACGAGAAACACTGAATAATTCCATATTTATGTCTGCTAAGTGACCTTGAAAAGTTAGTCCTCTTCTTCAACCCTTCTTCAACTATAAAGATGGTCTTAATGGAAGGACTTAAACTATATTACATGATCTGTCTAGTTCAGTTTTAATGGATGGAATATTTGAGTAGTTTTAGAATTTGAATTAATATAGTATGAATTGGTTCTCTTTGGTTTTTATCCCCCCAGCTAATAGTTTGGTCAAAAATAATTAACGGTCAATTCGTTATAGATTCCAGAGGACAGATGGCAAAACAAACTATTCCTTTCAGTAGAGTATGTGTGTGTTGGGGTGGGGTGGGGGAACTATGGATGCCAAATGTTGCATACTTTGTCAGATGTGGTTGCTGAGTTGATTGGTTTTGCTTAACTGTTTTTCTTTGTGAAAAGGAGAAAATTTATTATGGGTAGGGGGAATAATGGGAAATTGTTGTATAGAAACCAGAAGGCAGCAATAAAACTTAAAAAAAAACCAAGAAACTAAAAGCAATGTTCCACGTGTTTCACAAATTTATCAAAGTGTTATGTCCTGCTCATGTCTCAAACTCAATATGTCCCAAACTCAATTTATTCTCTTTCAACCAAAACCTGCTCCTTCTGACTTCACCATTGTGGGGGGGGGGGGTCAGGAGCATCATTTTTCATCTAGTATTCCATACTCAAGAACTTTTGTTATCATTGGATTTGACAGAAAAAGAAGAGTAAATTACTAAATCTAGACATTTCTACTTCTTTAGCACCCTTTGCATCTGTTCTCTACTCTGTTTTTTCTGCTTGTATACTCTGTCAAGTTAAGATTCTTATTGTTACATAAATGGATTATTGCAATAGATTCCTAACAGGTCTTTCTGCTTTCAATTTCTTCTTCCTCCAGTTCATGCTTTATATTGCTGTCAAACAACAATCTTGGGGCAGCTAGGTGCCGAGGTAGATAGAGCACTGACCCTGGAGTCAGGAGTACCTGAGTTCAAATCAGCCTCCAGACTCTTAATAATTAATTGCCTTGGGCAAGCCACTTAACCCCATTTGCCTTGCAAAACCCCTCAACCCCCCGCAATAATTTTCATTTTCTCCATTTAAAACAGTGATACCTTTTTTATGCCACAGTTCTGTCATGATATGCTTTTACCCATTGAACCCTCCATTATAATAGTTATATATTAAAAAACTCAGCTATAGAATTACACAACATTCTGTATCTGTAGTATCTGTAGTATACAACACTCTCTACCTGTAGTTCCCACCTTTTGTTATTTTAAAGAATACATGTTCAAATATTTTGTTATGCATAGGACTTTTCTTTTTGTCTTTGATCTCTAGGTCAAAGAGTGTGAACTGTTTAATGACTCTTGATTCCAAATTGTTTTTTAGAATGGTTGAACCAATTTATACTTCTGCATAGTTATGGTATGTTGTTAGTAAATGTATATGACTCATTTTTTATAGCCCCACCAGCATTATTTCTACCTTTTGTTATATTTGCCAATTTGATGAGCATGGGTTGAAACTTCAGAGTTGTTTTTTTAAAGTATATATTCTTTTTTAAAAATTTTATTTATTTAAGGCAATGGGGTTAAATGACTTGCCCAAGGTCACACAGCTAGGTAATTATTAAGTGTCTGAGGCCGGATTTGAACTCAGGTCCTCCTGATTCCAGGGTCAGTGCTCTATCCCCTATACCACCTAGCTGCCCCCTCAGAGTTGTTTTAAATTTTGTTTCTCTTAAAAAGTGATTTGGGGGGCAGCTAGGTGGCACAGTGGATAGAGCACTGGCCTTGGAGTCAGAAGGACCTGAGTTCAAATCCGGCCTCAGACACTTAATAATTACCTAGCTGTGTGGCCTTGGGCAAACCACTTAACCCCATTGCCTTGAAAAATCTAAAAAAAAAGTGATTTGGAGTATCTTAAACATGTTTGCTGATAATCTTAATTCTTTTTCAAAAAACTGTTCATGTTCCTTCTCTATTTATGAATGGCTCTTGATCTTATATATTGATGTCAATTTCCCAAATATCTTGGATATCAGGTTTTTTCTTGATTATCAATTGGCATCTTCTCTTCATAGATGCATATTATTTGTGCAAAAGCTTTCAAAATGTTATATAATTGAAATTGTCTTTCTTTTTTGATTTCCTCTAGCCCTTATTTGGCTCAAAATT
This sequence comes from Macrotis lagotis, assembly GCF_037893015.1. NCBI lineage: Eukaryota > Metazoa > Chordata > Mammalia > Peramelemorphia > Peramelidae > Macrotis > Macrotis lagotis. Next base: position 131,895,909 of record NC_133666.1, on the reverse strand, counting down.
CTTATGATAACCATGGATCTGAAAGATGTCTTCTATTTTCCTCTAATGAAAAAGAAATTATCTAAATATTTATATTTCAGTCATGAATCCATTTGAAGTTTATTGAGGTATATATTGTAACAAGCTAGTCTAAAGCTAATTTCTTATCAGCAGTTCCTACTAGAGAGTCCTTCCTTTAATGCTTTGTACTCTTGGGTTTATAAAAAAAATTGGGTTACTGTCTTCAGTTGCTCCTGGGTTTTACTTATCTTATTTGCTCCAGTGATCAGCTTTTTTATTTTTTTTAAGCAATAGCAAATGATTTTTTTTGCCGCTATTATTGCTTTTTAATATAGTTTATTTCTAATATTGCAAGACTTTTTTCTCATATAAACTTATTTTTGTTATTTCCCTTAAGATTCTAATCTTTTGTTCCTCCAAATGAATTTTGTTATTAGTTTATCTAGTTCTAAAAAGTATCCCTTTGGTAATTTGATTTGTACAGTACTAAATTATAAGTTAATTTGGATAATTTCACCACACTTCATGCTTATCTATTCATAGATTAAATTAATAAGATCATAGGTTCATTGCTGGGGGCAGAACCAAGATAGTGGCAAGAGAAGAGCCTCTCTTAGGTGCTCTTTCCAAAATATTTCAAAAAGCTTAAAATTATGACCCTAACTAAAATTTTGAGAGACAGAAGCCACAGAAAGATCCAGTGAAGCAATTCTCCAACCCAAGGTAACCTGGAAAATAGTGGAAAAACTGTTTCATGGGGTTAGAGGGGTGGCCCTGCCAGAGTGAAGGAACTTTGGCCTCCTGGGAACAGCCCCAGGGCACGTGGGAATGCTGGCTCCCAGCAGCAAAAGCATTTTCCTGACCTACACCCCAGGGAGCACCAAGCACAACTTGGAAGATCAGTGAAGACTTCTGCCAGAGCAAGCTCGAAGCCACGGCCCTCAGCTCAGCCCCCACACTCTGTGAAGCCCAGGTCCTCAGCACAGCCCTGGCACTCTGAAATCCCAGGCTCTCAGCAAGGTCATGACACTGTGAAGTCCTGTCCCTCAGCATGGTCATGGCATTAATTGCTGCTGCAGCAGCCCAGATCCAGGAAACAGAAGCAGGCATGCAGAGTTGCCCAGTAGAGCCTCCAGTCAGCTGTGTCCCACCAAAGGCAAGGGATTGGAGGGAGAATCCCAAGGTCTGTCCTCTGTCCCTAGAATAGGACTCTGGGACTCTGACCACATTCAGATCCTGATCTTAGTCTAGGCCCCCCAAAAGAGCAGGGGAGCCCCCCCAGCCCTGTGGCAGAGGGGTGTGCTTGTGGTCATTCACAGACTAGGAGAGCAGTCAGAGCCTCACACACTGAGGCCCTTCTGGGGGTGTCCCAATAAAACTCAAAAATTCAGGAAGTACCCCAAAACCAGACACAGGCTGGGGAAATGAGTAAACAGAAAAAAAGGAACTGGATCATTGACAATTACTTTTTCTATGATCCCATGGAGGATCAAAATACTCAATCTGAAGATGAGAAAGTCCAAGCTTCTGCATCTAAAGACTCCAAGAAATATAGAAGTTGGGCTCAGGCTATGACAAAGCCCCAAAATATTTTGAAAATCAAGTGAGGGAGATAGAAGAAAAATTGGGAAAAGAAATGAGAGAGATGCAAGAAAAACATGAAAATGAAGTCAGTAGCTTAGTCAAAGGAGATCCAAAAAAATGCTGAAGAAAATAACATGTTAAAAACCAGCTTAGGTCAAATGGATAAAACAGTTCAAAAAGCTATTGTGGAGAAGAATGCTTTAAAAAGCAGAAATGGCTAGATTGAAAAGGAGATAAGAAAGCTCTCTGAGGAAAACAAATCCTTTGGATATAGAATGGAGCTAAAGGAAGCTGATGACTGCAAGAAATCAAGACACAATAGTTCAGCATCAAAAGATTGAAAAATTAGAAGAAAATGTGAAATATCACATTGAAAAAACAACTGATCTGGAAAACAGATCATGATCAAGAAAAGAACCTTGACCTCATTTTTAAAGAATTCCTACAGGAAATTTGCCCTGATATCCTAGAAGCAGAGGGTAAAATATAAATTAAGAGAATCCACCCATCTCCCCTGGAAAGAGATAAAAAAAAAACCAATCCCCAGGAATATTATAGCCAAGTTCCAGAACTCCTAAGTCAAAGAGAAAATATTACAAGTAGCCAAAAGGATACAATTCAAATATCATGGAGCTGCAGTCAGGATCACACAGGACTTAGCAGCAATTACATTAAGGGCTTGTAGGGCTTGGAATATAATATTCCAGAAGTCAAAAGTGCTTAGAATGTAACCAAGAATTAGCTACCCAGCAAAACTGAACATCCTCTTCCAGGGAAAAAGATAGACTTTCAATGAAACAAGGGAATTTCAAATGTTCCTGTTGAAATGACCAGAGCTGAACAGAATGTTTGCCCTTCAAGTACAGGACACAGGAGGAGCATAGAGAGTGGAGGAGAAGGGTAAATTACGAGGGACTTAATGACAATGAACTGCATATATTCCTGCATGGAAAAATGATGCTGATAATACTCATAAGAACCTTCTCACTTAATAGAGCCAGTAGAAGGAGCTTTTACAGATGAAGCACAGGAGAAAGCTGAATTTGAAGATATAATATATTGGAAAAATGGAGTCAATGGTTAAAATGGAAATGTACTGGGAGTAAGAGAAAAGAGAGGTGGAATAAGCTAAGATATTTCATATAAAAGATACCTTTTTTTTGCAATGAGCTTTTGCAATGGTATGGAAGGCAGGAAGGCAAGAGGGAATGAGGGAACCTTCACTCTCATCAGAAATGGCTCAGAGAGGAAACAGCATACATACTCAATAGGGTGTAGACATCTAGAGAAAAAGGGAGAGAAGGGGGACAGGGGGAAGGGGGGAATGTGGGTGATAGAGGAGAGAATAGATCATAGGAGAGAATAGTGAGATATTACACAATTCCTTTATTTTTTGCAAGGTGCTGGCATTGGGTGGCCTGTCCGGGACCACAGAACTAGGTGGTTGCTGAGTCTTAGGGGTGGTATGTGAGCTTGGGGCCTCTTGGCCCCAGAACTGGTTCTTTGTCTACTGCGCCACTCTGCTCTCCCTACAGCATGTTTTAGAAGAGGGATAGAGTGAAAGGAGAGAGAAAATATAATAGATGGTAGTGGGGAGGAATGGATGGAGAGAATTACGATCAGCAACAGCAACTATGGAAAAATAGGGAAATAACTTCTGTGATGATATCAGAACACAGACTGAAATACATTTTTTTCTCTTTCTTTTACTTAATTTCTCATGAGGTTTTATATTTTTATGGGAGAGGGGGTATTATGTTTACTCTTAAGAATATTTGAGTAATGTGTAAATGAAAAAATAAAGAAGGAAAAAAAGATCATAAGTTCATAGATTTGGGGATAGAATGAACCTTATAAGAAATCATCTGGTATAATTACTTCATTTTAAAATGAGGAAGCTGAACCCCAGAAAACTTAGTTGCCTTTTCCAAAGCTGTAAGTAGTAAATCTGAAATTTGAATTCAGGTCTTCTGAATCTGAATCCAGTTACCTTGCCATCTACTGAATAAAGTTCAGCCTCTCTAGGTTTTCATCTAAAGTTTTCCATACGTTATGTACCAGTCACCTCTTTAGTACTTTATGCCTATGGGCATGTGTATACTCTGTTTTGTATGTTTGGACATCTAATCACTTTAAAAAAATCTTAATAGCATTTTATTTTTTCTCCCAATTATATGTAAAGATGGTTTTCAACTTTAATTTCTGTAAAAATTTGTCTAAATTTTTCTCCCTCTTTCCCTTCCCTCTTCCATTCCCAAGATAGCAAGCAATCTGATATAAGTTATTCATGTGCAAACATGTTAAGCCAATTTCCATATTAGTCATGTTGTGAAAGAAGAATTGGAACAAAAGGGGAAAACCACAAAAATGAAAAAAACAATAAATAAATTTCAAAAAAAGTAAAAATTGCATGTTATGATCTGCATTCCGACTCTACAATTCTTTCTTTGGATATGGCAATTGTCTTTGAGCATTGTATTTCTGAGAAGAGCTAACTAAGGCTGTCATAGCTGATCATGGCATAATGTTGGTACTGCTCACTTTACTCAGCATCAGTTCATGTAAGTCTTCTGGATATCTAAGTAAATTGGACTGAATCAAGAGTTAGTTTCTTAGGGTGTGTTGGTTGTTCTTTGTTCTCAAAATGGATCATGATATTAGGAAAGAGAAGTCATGACTTATAAGTGAGTTGGATTTCATTGGGAAGGGTTTCTGCACAGTCACCAACCTCACTCTCTTTGCTGGAGCTATCTGAATCCAGGGTCAAGATTCAGATCAGAATGACTGAAGATGAGACTAGATGTAATGGAAGACCTTGACCTTTTTAATCTGAGATTTGTTCCAAAAGACAGTTTGAGGCAGCACCTATTCAGTGATTAAAGCTAGGGTATTTTATTTTATTTCATTTTAAAATTCTCTTTCTCCCTCCCCCCCCCCCACTCCCCCATATTGAGAAAGCAAGTTGCTTGATGCAGGTTCAAAATGTGTAGCCATATTACCTAGCTGTGTGGCCTTGGGCAAGCCACTTAACCCCATTTGCCTTACAAAAACCTTAAAAAAAATGTGTAGCCATGAAACATTACCACAATAATCATGTTGCAAAAGCAGACATAATCACGCCCCCCCCACCTTCCCCAAAAGAAAGAGAAAACGCAAGAAAAATAAAATGAGAAAAAAAAGCATGCTTCAGTCTGTATTCAGACACCATCAGTTCTTTCTTTGGGATGGATAGCATTCTTTATCAAAAATCCATCACATGGGGAGGCTAGGTGGTGCAGTGGACAGAGCACTGGCCCTGGAGTCAAGAGTACCTGAGTTCAAATCCAGCCTCAGACACTTAATAATTACCTAGCTGTGTGACCTTGGGAAAACCACTTAACCCCATCACCTTGAAAAAACTAAAAAAAAAAAGAAAAAAAGAAAAAAAGTCCATCACAGAAATTGCTTCAATATTTTCCGACAGTTGCTATTGTTAGCTATATCTCATTCCTCCTCACATCCATTTATTCTATTCTCTCTCTCTTCTTTTATCCTGTCCTTCCTCAAAAAATGTGTTGTATCTAACTACCCTCTCCCATGATCTTCCCTGTTTTCACCTACATCCTCTCCCCTCCTCCTGTCCCCTTTCTCCCATCCCTTTCCTCTCCTATTTTCCTGCCAGGTAAGATAGATTTCTATACTCAGTTGAGTGTGTATGTTATTTCCTCTCTGAGCACTTCCAATGAGAGTAAAGGCTCGCTCACTCCCCCTTTACTTTCACCCTCTTCTACTCCATTGTAAAAGCTTTTCCTTGCTTCTTTTATGTGAAATAACTTACCTCAGTTCTCCTCTCCTTTTCTTTTCTCCCAGTACATTCATTTCTTGCCCATTAACTCCATCATTTTAATACGTTATACCTACAAATTCAACTCTCTCCTGAACTTTATCTAGATATGCTCCTTCTAACTGCCAAAATGATTGACAAAGTTCATTTGACCTTCCCTTCTGACCTCTCTATGTTTCACTTGAGTCCTCTACTTGAGGATCATACTTTCTGTCCATCTCTGATTCATTTATCTGGAAACTCTGAAAGCCCTCTATTGCATTGAAAAATCTGTCTTTACCCCTGAAAGAATATGTTTAGTTTTGCCTGTAAGTTGATTCTTGGTTATGATCCAAATCTTTTGCCTTCTGGAATATTATATTACAAGCCATAAGAGCCCTTAATGTAAAAGCTGCTAAATCTTGTGTTTTCCTGATTGTAACTCCATGATATTTGAATTTTTTTTCTGGCTTCTTGTAATATTTTTTTCCTTGTCTTGGGAGATCTGAAATTTGGCTATAATATTCCAGTCTTCCTTTTGGCATTCTTTTCAGGAAGTGATTGATGGATTCCTTCTATTTCTATTTTACCCTATGCTTCTAGGATATCAGGGAAATTTTCTTGGAGAATTTTCTTTTTTTTTTCTTTTTTTTTCTTTTTTAGGTTTTTGCAAGGCAAATGGGGTTAAGTGGCTTGCCCAAGGCCACACAGCTAGGTAATTATTAAGTGTCTGAGACCAGATTTGAACCCAGGTGCTCCTGACTCCAAGGCCGGTACTTTATCCACTATGCCACCTAGCCGCCCAAGGGTCTTTTTTTGGTCTTGATTTTCAAGTGGTCCAATAATTTTTCTTTTTTTCTTTTTGGTCCAATAATTTTTAAATGATCTCTCTTAGATCTGTTTTTCCAGTTCAGTTAATTTTTCCAATGTGATATTTTACATTTTCTTCTAGTTTTTCATTCTTTTGGTTTTGTTTTATTGTCTCTTGATTTCTCACAAAGTCATCAACTTCCCTTAGCTCCAGTCTACATTTGTTTTTTTTTTTGAAGTGGCACGGAGTTGTTTTATTTCAATACATACAGAGTGCAAAGAGGAGACATCTGATGTCCAACTGTGTAAGTGACAGACCCTAGGGGAGAAAGGCAAACAAAGAATCCAAAAAAAAGGTTGACAACAAAAACAAATCCTCCTAATGAGAGGTCTCTCCCAGCAGCACTAAGGATGTACTGGTAAAATCCTCTCTGACAGGAAGACTGAGGGTCATGGGCTTCCCCGTTTGGGTGAGTGGCCTGACCTCAGCTGAGGAGGACTGGGGCTGAGGTCAAAACAGCATGTTCTTGAAGGTCACTATCAATGACATTGCTTAGCTCACACATACTAGGCCTAAATGTGTGACTATTGTGAGCTATGAAAATGTAAATTCAAAAATAAATCAACAAATCAAGAACGAAGGCATAAAGATCATTAATGGCTCCTGTAAGGCAGCAGGGGCTGTTGGTTCAGCCCTTAACAAACTGGGCTGGCACAGTGGCTGACATTTTGGGATTCCCCAGAAAACCAAACACTCAGAATAATAATAAGAAACCAGCAGCCTCAAGTCAAGGACTCAAAAAAAGCCTGTCTTTTTTTTTGTAGCATTTCATATAAAACATGAAATCAAGTTTTTTATTTCTTTTAAAAAAGTGAGTATTTTTAGATAGAATATATATATGTGTGTGTGTGTGTGTGTGTGTGTGTGTGTGTGTGTGTGTGTGTGTGTGTGTGTATGCTTCTCTATTTTTTTAAAAAAAAAAGAGGGGCATTCAACAGTATTTCTGGAGTCTCCCTCTATGCTCTGACTGGCTGTCCTGGGGCAAGTACATCAAGACAAAGGCTCTTGGGCTTCTCTGCCTCGGCCACCGGTGGGGCCTAGGTCAGTGACATGGCCTCTCCCTCATGATATCCAGTCATCTTCCTCACCAAAGTACACTCTTTCAGCCATGTTGATAAAGAGAACTGTGTCCACAACACCTGGTATCATTTTGATAGCCATGTTCACTTCACTCAATTTGTGGACTCGGTCAAACTTCCAATCCAGCAGAAAGTTGCCATTGTCCATCACCACAGGACCCGCCTTGTGGTCAGTCATTCACAGCTCAGCCACTCCACTGAACCTCCAGGACAGGGCCCTGGTCACAGGGACGTAGGCCATGGGGATGTAGGTCATGGGGATGACTTCAGTGGGAATACCCTTCACCCAGTGGACACCGAGGTTTTGTGAATCCTTCCTATAATCAGCAATAACGATGAAACATTTAGCATAGCTGGCTACAATCTTCTCCACCACCTTTGATGAGATTGAGGTCAGCATCTACTTCATCAGCACCATCAATTACAAGATCAAACTCTGGGTGTCGGTCCAGGTCACTTAGGAGTAAGACATTCTGAAGAATTAGATGCTGGGCCTGAAAGGACGTGGGAATACAGACAATGTTCAGGTTTTCTTGTTTCACTCTTTCAGCTATCCTCTGTACAGTGTGGACATTGGTAGAGCCACTGCCAGTGCCCAGCACTTGGTTATTCTTTGTTGGTTGTCCACGGCCTTGTTGCCAGCCAGCCACTTGGCTTCCTCCATCCTGGACATGGTAGACGTGGGGAAGTGTGGTGAGGCCGGGCCGGGGCCAGGGCCGGCAGAACTCAGCTGCCTCCAGCAGAGGGCTCGCGCTGGGGCAGCAGCCTCCATTCTACATTTGAAAGAATTATTTTCTTCAAAGAGTTTTGTATCTTCTTTTCCATCTGGCCAATTCTGTTTTTTAAGGCACTCTTCTCCTTATTGACCTTTTGGTCTGCTTTTTCTATTTAACCCCAAATTGTTTTTAAGATGTTATTTATCTTCACTATTTTTTCTAATTCTTTCACCAAGCTACTGACTTGGTTTTCATGATTTTCCTGCATTCCTCATTTTTCCTCTAATTCCCTTACTTGATTTACAAAATCTTTTTTGATTTCTTCCATAGTCTAAGACCAATTAATATTTTTTTTTCCTGGAAGCTTTGAATATAGAATCTTTGACTTTGTTTCCTTCTGAGTGTGTATTTTGATCCTCCATAAGTCCAAAGAAATTGTCTATAGTAGAATTTTTTTCCTTCTGTTGTTTGCTCTTTTCCCCAGTCTATGACTTGATTTAACTCTTTGTTAAGGTGGGGCTCTGCTTCCAAGGTGGAAGTTGCACTATCCCATGCTTTTGAGAGTTTTGCAGCTGTATTCAGGGACACCCGTCACCCCCCAACCCCCACTCCCCCAAGAATCTCAATTTCTCCAAGATCTTATGAGAAACTCTGACTGCTCTCCTGTCTTGTGTCCTGGTCTGTAGATGACCACAAGCCTCCTTTCTGGCCTAGAACTGTGAGAAAAGTCTCTTCTGCTATGGCAGTAAAACTCCTCTTCCTGAGACTGGGGTCCCAGACTGCAGCCTATATCTGAGTATGGGTAAAGTCTGGGCTCCACTCTCACTCTGACGTGACAGAGTTTTCCTGCTGCCCTTCTCGATTGAACTTGGCAGTCCTTGGGCTGAGAGATCTGGAAACTGCCACTACTTACATGGACCCAAGTGCCCACAGGGATCCAGGGACCTCCCCTCATCCACCCCCACCCCCACCTTGGACTGTTCCTAGATGACTAGAGTCAGTTTATTCCTGTGCAGCTAGTCCTTTCTGACCCTGGTGTAACAGACCTTTCTCACAGATCTTCCAAGTTGTCTTGGGCTGGAAAACTTGTTTCACTCAGTCTTTTTGTGGGTTCTGCCACTCTAGAATTCAGTCAGAGTCATCGTCTAAAGGTAGTTGAGGTGATCTGGGGGAGAGCTTATGGGAATTACTATCTCTTCTCCTCCATCTTGGCTCTTCCCTTCTGTTCTTCCATTTTTTTTTTTAGGATTTTGCAAGGCAAATAGGGTTAAGTAGCTTGCCCAAGACCACGCAGCTAGGTAATTATTAAGTGTCTGAGGCCAGATTTGAACTCAGGTACTCCTGACTCCAGGGCCGGTGCTCTATCCACTGTGCACCTAGCCACCCCTGTTCTTCATTCTTGAAGATCATTATGTCGGGTAGTTGATGCCATGACAAGTACAAGAATTGGATTTGAGTGAGGGGGTGCTGAGCTAAACCTCACTTTCTCCTCCAGATGACAAAGTGGGTAAAGTGCTGGTCCTGAAGTCAGGAAGGCCTGAGTTCAAATCCGACCTCAGACACTTAAAGCTGCATGACCTTGGACAAGTCACTTAATCCTGATTGTCTGGTATCCAGGGCCATCTCCAGTCATTCTGATTTCCATCTGGCCACTGGACCCAGATGACTCTAGAGGAGGAAGTGAGGCTGGTGACTTAGTACAGCTCCCCGCCCCATCTAATTCATGTGCTTGTCATGGTATCACCTCCCTGATGTCATGACCTTCAAGAATGAAGGACAAACATCAAGGTTAGGTGAGCAATGAAGCAAAGAATGACCACTTTTACCAAGTTGAAAAAGAAAATAAAATCAATCCAAGAGGGGAAGGCCCTCAGGATTTCTGACCAAAACAAAAACAATTGCTATTTACACTCACTTCGAGCCATCAGATTCCAAACAAAGTCCAAGTGAAGCTTGAACTGAGACCTATTGTTGGACAATCAGTAAGAGACAGAGTGATTTGGGTTTAAAGCATGGTCTATAAAAAAGGAATCTAGCTGCTGACAATTTTTTTTTTTTTTGTATAGATTATAGTTCCTATTTCTCCAGTGGATCTTTCAGTCTTTCAAAACTCATAAGCTTACTAGGGTGACCTGTTGGATCTTCATTAGCTCTCCATCTTGGAACTGGGAAGGATGAACACAACAGAGAGAGAAAAACCACTATAACCTTTAAAGTTTCATGGTGCCCTGAAAACCTTAGCAGTTTTGACTACACATGTTCTGAAGTGGAAAATCTTCATTTCATGTCAACTCATGCTTTTGGAAACAAGCTTCTAAACATCTATGGGGGTCCTCTGATCTCATTCTCAAAATGGGAACATCATTGATCAGTCCTCTAGTGTAATAGTTTTTTCACAATTCAAAGCATATTAGTCTCACAGGAAGAAGACCAGTGTTAATTAGGTCTTTTGTTAAAGGAGCAGTTTGGGACCACTGAAAGCATCCTAATAATTCCCCAAATGCAATCTAGTCTGCTCTCTTTTAGATGGTTACCACATAGTATTTTGTATTCTAGTTAACGTCTGAATCTGTCATCTTCCTTTCCTAGTCTATATGCTCGTGAGGACAGGGAGTATGCCTTGTCTTAATCATGTACCTCCTCCAATAGTTAGCACAGTATTCTGCTTACTGTAGGTGTTTAATAGATATTTGTTGAGTTGAATTTTCATAGTTCATTATACTCACCTCTATACCTTTTGATTCTATCTTTCTTCTCAGTCACTGGTTGATGGTATTCAGGTCATTTTGGTTTTGGGGTCACAGATTCAGAATTGAAAGACCTTTAAGTGGTCATTAGGCCTTGCTCCCCCCAATTTGTCCAAGAGGAAACAGAGATTAAATGACTTTCCTGAGGTCACACAGATGGTATTTGCTGAAAAGACATTCTAGACTGATGTTCCAATAGCTTCATTTTCCCTTTCCCCCCCAATTTTGATACATTTCCTATATTTTTTCCAATTTTGATTCACTTTCTATACAAAGCAATTGGAGGGTTGCTATTGCTTTGTTCCATACTCAGCAGCCAGGAGGGTCCTAAGATAATGATTCTTTAAACTTTCTTTACCTCTCCAAGGGCTGAAACTTGAGGATGACAACTGTTCTCTTGGGTCTTATGTGGTTTTGCCTCAAGTGTGTCTGGTTATAGGAGGGTTTGGAGACTAAAAATCTCAAAATAACCTCTGTCAGGCCCTGGGAGGAGGGAATTTGGGAAGGGATTGGACAGCAGGGCTTGGAAGATGGCTTGAAATATCTTTCTATCAACTCCACCTGCTATATTAAAACCTTTCATACCCTCCAGAAAAAATACAAATAAGCCAGCCTATTTTGTTTCATAAAATGAAGTATAAAGATGGCGATGTCAGCTTCTGTACTTGGAGGCAATACACATTTCTCTGATTTTTGAATGCATGCCATTTATCAACAACTGAAATTAATCTTCACTTCTTGGGCAAAGCTGCAATTCAGTTCATTAATCATATTTTGCATTTTCCCTGTATTAGACTGTTAAGACTTGTTCCTGATAGGACTGGAAAATATTTCTTTCATCCTAATGGCTTGATGCCCACAAATGTCTTTTAATTATATTTACCTGAAGTTATCAAGTTTGGGATGGTAAGTGCAGGACTCATCTTTGAAGTGATCCTGAGTTCCTCAGAGTAACTGCCCAATGACATTTCCCTTTGATCCATAGGTCTAACTACCTGGTATGCTTGGGGCCTAAGCAAGGAGACTTTTACCTCTCTTTCTCGTCATGACCAGGGCTTTTCTCTTTTTCAAAATTGCAATTGGGTCTTTGTGTTTAAACTTATAGACCCAGTTGACATAAAAATTGAAGTAACAAATGCACACTAATCTCCCATTTTATAAGTTTTTTTTTCTTTCAGTTGTGTACATTTTCTTCTTTTTGCTAAAAAACAAGAGAAAATGGAATAAAACTAGAATTATTGAAGTAAATGAAGTCAAAATTGAAAATATTGGCAAGGAACAGAGAGCATGGTATCTGGTCCCAGGAGCACTGGGCCTGGAGTCAGGGGATCCAGTCCTAATCTTGGATCTGCCATTAATTCACTGTGTGTCCCTGTAGGCCAGTCATTTCTTTTCTTTTGAGCAATAGAGATCAATTAGCAATGACTAGGTAATTCCTCCATCCCACTCCCACCCCCACTTACCCCTACTCTCTACTTTCCCCTCCCCAATAGTACTCTGCATTTCTCTAATATCCTTATTAGATATTATTTTGTATTAAATAGTTATCTTGCATGTAATATTCATGTATTCAGTTTGAGAAATAATGACAGAAAACAGTAAATGATAACATTTCTATAAGACTTTGAGGTTTGTAAAGTGCTTTGTATATATGATTTCATCTGATCCTCATAACAGATGGAATGCTTACCATAGGAATTATTATGCCTTTTTTTCCAGATGGGAAAACTGAGATACAAAGAGGTTAAGTGATTTATCCAGAGTCCCACGACTTGTGTCTGAGTTAGTATTCCAACCCCTATCTTCTAGACTCTAAATTCAGCTTTCTATCTACCACTTCTCCATGTTTTTTAGAAGACATTCATGAAGTGCCAACTATCTACAAGGACCTGGGCTGGGCATTGGGGGGCACAAATAAGGAAGGAAACACACATGTATTAGGTATCTAACTCTATGCTGGGCATTGGATCCTTGAAATATCCCAAAGAGAAGGGAGCAAATATTGTCTCCACTTTACAGCTGAGGAGAGTGAGGTAGGTGGAGACTAAATGACTTGTTTAGGATTACCCGGTCAGGAAGTAACTGAGACTCAGGTCTTCCAGACTCGGGTCCAATACTATTCACTGAACTACCTACAAGCAATACTGAGATTATAAATTCCATGTAGGCAAGGAGTTCTCTTGACCTAAGTTGTCTGCATCCCCATGCCTTTCTGAGTGTTCTGTACACATTTATTTTCTTTCTCCACCAGGCTTAAGATTTTTTTTTGGTGTAGCTAATGTCATCTATTAACCCAAGTATAGCATGTCTCTGAAAAGAGGTAAGAATGTCCTTGTCCTGCACAGACTTCTCTTATTTGTTGGAATTTTTTGCCCATATTCTGAGGCAATGAAATATTTCATGGTTTGGGACTGGGGCAGGACTGAAAGAAATGCTTATGATTTAAAAACAAAAATAATAATGAAAATGGCCAAGTCAATTTTTTGAAAAGACAAAGTTGTATTTGTATCACACAATTCCCTCCCCTTATGCCCAGCCCCAGATAGTCTTTTCTCCTCCCAATCCCAAAATATTACCTTGCCTCGGGATGGAAGAATAAAGAAAAAAACAAGTCAAATTCCAGAATTCTGTGTAGGTCTAAGACAGTCTAACCCCTGTAGAGAAGTCACTACTCCCCCCCATCCTCTCCCCCTCCCCAAGCCAAGGGGATACACAGGCTGGTATCTTCTTTGTTACTAGTCTTTATTACTTGAGGGATCTTAGTACAAAAAGGACTTGCCTGAGGCCTTCAGTCAGGCTGTATCAGAGATGGGATTTGAATACAAAACTTTCCAATTCCAGCTAGGTTCATTATTCTAAATTTGTCTATAAATCTCCAAGCCTGCTGTAGGGGACCACAAAAAAAGTTTGTTGAAATCATCTGACGTTCAGTCATGTCTAATTCTTTGAGACTTCATTTGGGATTTTCCTGGCAAAGATTCTGGAATCGTTTGCCATTTCTTTCCCTAGTTTATTTTTGCAGATGAAGAAACTGAGGCAAACAGGGTGAAATGACTTGTTCAGGGTCATACAAATAGTGAAACTGAATTTGAACTCAGGAAGTTGAGTCTTTTTGATGCCAAGCCCTGAACTCTATCCACAGAACCACTTAGATACCTCTGTATCAGCTATCCCTCTTTTAATAGATGAGGAAAATAAAGTTCCTTTTAGCTCCAATATTGAATGATTTATGCTTAGATTTTTGGCTTGTAGGCCTGTTAAAAGAAGAAAAGAAGAGCAGTGTCTCTACAGGGGAATTTTCACTCTAACCCAGAGATTTTTCTACATGGTGCAAGAAGAGAAGGAAACCCTGTTTAGCGGCACATAAATTGATTTGTTCTTTCCCTGTAAAGCAGCTGCTAATCCTGTTACTCTGATAAGACCAGAGGCTTAGCAAGCAGTGGGGCTGAAAGGTGATTCATGCTTTTATGATCTGTTATTGGAGATGAGGGCTTTTACATACTAAAGCCCTTCCAAAACCCTGGTCAATTATCTCAGTCTTCAAAGGACGCTGCTGTCAAGGCACTGGCTACAAAGAAATAAAGATTAGCCTTTAACTGACCATCTGGGTGAAGCTAATCCTTAACTTAAATGATGTAATGGAAAAAGTACTGGAATTGGAGTCAGAGGACCTGAGTTCAAATTCTGACTGATATTTTGTGCTTTTGTGACTTGGGCAAGTCATTTAACTTTTCTGTATTTCAGTTTCTTTCTGTGGGAAATGAAAGAATTGGAATAGATGATCTTAAAGTTTGATTCTAGCTCCAGATGTCTAAACCACACTCTAACTTTCCCTCTCATTTCATGTTTTCAACCAACTGGGAAAGGTGCTGAATGGCACAGTTGATAGAGTGCTAGTTTGGAGACAGGAAGACCTAAGTTCAAATTCAGCTTCATCTCCAATACTTGCTGGCTATGTGATTCTGGACAAGTCATTTCATCTCTGTCAGCCTCAGTTTCCTTAACTATAAAATGGGGAAATAATAAGACTAATTTACCAAGGTGGTTGTGAGGATCAAATGAGAGATAATATATATGTAGAAGTGTTTGGCACATAGTTGTCTCTTTGTATATATTTTTTCCTTCTTTCCCTTCCTCCATCAGGTTTAAAGAGGAGAATTCTCTCTATGAATAGTAGAGATGTGGAATGGGTTGTGGACATCTGGGCTCTGTAGTTCTGGGAGCTGGGCATCCTTGAAGAGCAGATTGTTCTACCACAAAAGTGGTAACATGTTTATATGGCACCTTAGAATTTGTTGCTGAGTTGTTTCAGGCAGGAACCCATTTTTGGAATTTCTTGGCAAAGAAAAACCAGAGTGGTTTTGCCATTTTCATCTCCAACTCATTTTAAAAATGAGGAAACTGAGATGAACAGGGCTAAATGAATTGTCCAGGATCATACAGCTAGTAAGTGTCTGAGTCTGGATTTGAACTCAGGTCTTACTATCTCCAAGTACTTTCTCTTACAGTGCTTTCCTCCCTATCATTCTGTAGAGTAAGTAGTGCAACTATTATTTTTTAAAATTTATTTATTTATTTTGAATTTTACAATTTTTCCCCTAATCTCACTTCCTTCCCCCCACCCCCCCCACAGAAGGCAGTCTGTTAGTCTTTACATTGTTTCCATGGTATACACTGATCTAAGTTGAATGTGATGAGAAAGAAATCATATCCTTAAGGGGAAAAAAATTATGAGAGATAACAAAATTACATAATAAGATAACTTTTAAAAAATTAAAGGTAATAGTCTTTGGTTTTTGTTCAAACTCCACAATTCTTTTTCTGGATACAGATGGTATTCTCTATCACAGATATCCCAAAATTGTGCCCGATTGAGTATAACTATTATTTTACCCATTGAACAGATGAGAAAACAGGTTTAGAGAAGCTCAGTCCTATGGCTAAGTATTGAAGTTGTCAGATTATGAATAATAAAAGAATCATATAATAATAATTAACATTATATTTATGTATATATGGTGTTTACTATGTGTCAGTCACTGGGGTAAGAGTTTTATGACTATTATCTCATTGACCCTTACAACATCCCTGAGAGGTAGGTGCTATTATTATGCTCATTTTATAGATGAGGAAGCTGATGTGGGGTGACATGCCTACAGTCAAGCAGCTATTAAGTGTGAGAGGCTGGATTTGAATCCAGGTCTTCTTGACTCCAAGCCCAGCAATCTATCCCACTTAGCTGCCAAGTTCAATTCTCTTTCCACAGCAAAGGAATATTTTTTTTTTTTAGTCTTTGTCTCAGATACAGGCTAGAGAATGACAATGTGTAAATGTTACCAAGGAAGAAGTTCCCATCTTGAAGGTCAGCCCTCTTTGGGGGTCATGTTTGAGGGGTAAATTTGGGGTAAGGGAAGGGCATACTTCCCGGTTCCCTTTTCAGAGTTTCATCTTGGGTCGTTTAGGGGCCAGGTTGTGGGATTTCTTTGTCTCTATTTTTGTATTCATTTTTCACATTTCGTGGTTTCCCAGGGAGGCTCTGTTGGGGATAGAATGACCAATTATTTCTTTCCAGCTCAGCAGGAAGGGTGGCATCAGTAATGGAGAGCTAGATACAGGAGCTTTAATTGAAAACAATTAGCAAGAAAAATATCATAGAAATGCTCCTGCTTGCTTACTTACATCTAGTACAGGCTTCCTTTAACAGTGTTAAACTACTTATGTATTTGTGTGTGTGTGTGTGTGTGTGTGTGTGTGTGTATGTGTGTGTGTATATTTGTCATTTCTCTGTCACCAAGGCACTCAGAGCCCAGTATTTATGATCTTAGGCTATCAAATTTATTCTCATGTGGATCCATTAGTTTTGGATCAGATATGCAGTTGACAGTCCTGGGATAGGAAAGCAATCTTTCTACAGATGCATGAGATTGGTCACAAGATGTGAATCTATGTGACTCATTTTGAAGCATCCTCTCTACTAGAGGAAGGAATCAAAACATGTATCCTTTGAAGAATCACTTTTTGAATGCCTTCAAGTGGGACAATTAAGGCTAGAAGAGACTTTGGAGATCATCTGAAAAAACCCTCATTCCCAAGGGAGGAAAGTGAGGCTCAGAAAAGGGAAATAAACTAAATCTGGATTATGCCACTTACTGTCTGGGTGACCTTGGGTAACTCACCCAACCTTTTCTAGCTTAGATATCTTCATCTGGAAGGGGAGAGTTGGATGAAATGAACTTCAATGTCTTTCCCAGGTCAAAATTCATTATTTAATGCTTAAAGAACTGATCTGTTTTATCTTCTTGAATGGTCACGGACAAGTCAACAAGTATTCATTGAGTGCTTCATTTAGATCATCTTCATTCATGTCATAGCTATGAGACCAGTTCCTGCCCTCAAGGTGCTAACAATATAGTTGGAGCCAACAGAATGCTGTTTGGTACTTTTTAGAGTAAAATGTCATATTTCATGACTCAGAGCAAAACAGAACAAAACTCCTCAGGCTAATCTGCCCTCACTAGACTCACTAAAGGATGTTCTGATATTCTTTCTTTTTTTACTTAAATCCCTTCCTCAGAGCAGTGAGGTGGCATAGTGCTGGGCTGGGAGTCATTAAGAATCATCTTCCTGGGTTCAGATCTGGCTTCAGATATTTACTAGTTATGTGATCCTGGACAAGTTACTTAACGTTTGCCTCAGTTTCCTCATCTATAAAATAAGCCAGAGAAGGAAATGATAAGCTACTCCTGTGTCCTTGCCAAGAAAACACCAAAATGGGATCACAAAGAGTCAGCACAACTGAAAGATGACTGAACAACCAACAAGAAGTCCCTCCCTTCCTTTAGGGGCACACTCACATCTGTATCCCTTTTCTGAAGATGTTGATCACCCCCATCAGTAGAGATGATTCCCTCTTCCAGATGCCTATCTATAATACAGCCTTTGGTGCTAGTGAAATACAACCATAACATGTTAGTTCATTTTTTAAACCTTATCTCTACAATTCTATGATAGACTTCTCAAGGACTGGGACTAAGTCTTATACTTCTTCTTAGGCCCTCCAGCTCCTAGAGAGATGTCTTGTATATATTAGGCTGTCAATAAATGTTTGCTGAATTGGGGGCTGGGGCAGCCAGTGTAGGGTGGGGCAGTATCAGCTTTCTGATGTTAGAAGTTGGCATCCAGTACAGATGGCTAGCTGGTCCTTACTTGAGTACAAAATCTTTGTATGCAAGGATCAGTGACTGGCAGTTTTCAATGTGTCACAGCTGCCCATGCCCTTCAGGCAATTAAGAGAAGGGAACAGCTAATTTATATAACAAGTAAATAAGGAAGTCACTGTGACCTTTCCAAGTCACTTTCATTTATCTTTATTCATCATTTCCAGCTACAGAAGTTTTAATATTCTGTTCTGCAGTTTGAAAAATTTCCTACACACACTTAAGCTGACCCCAATCTTTTAGATTCTCTATGGGGTGCAAGTTCTTCTGTCAAGGAAAGGTCAACCAAGCAACTATTTATTCTTTGAAGGAACAATATTTTGCATTTTGTCAGTCATTACTATTTGACTCTTGTTCATTTTGGGAATGATAGACTAGTAGCCATGGGCTATTTCTTGATTGTCACCAATGTCAGAAAAGGATTTTTTCATTAAGATTCATTGTTTGGAAGTGATATAACTCATCACTGGCCTAGGGTCTGTCATATTGGAAGTAGTGTGGTGGAGTGGAAGGAAGGCCCAAGGGCCTCAGGAAAATTGGCTTCTAATCCTGGCTCTGATCTTAAGCAAGACATTTCCCTGCTCTGGACCACAATAATCTTCTCAGCTATGCTTTGTTTTATAGCAGGAAGCTGGTAAGATTGCTTCAGGCTCTAGTATTTTGTGATTATTTTAGAGCCTATCTTGGTGATGGAAAAACTGAAAAAGAAATGTGCTCTATGCTTGACTGTTATAAGGTTGGAACTATGATGTTGTTGGCTGAAGGAGGTAGGTAAGTAGAAGAGTGTTCTCTCTAATAGAGCCTTTTGTTCCTCCTTCCTCTTTCACACATCTTCATTTATCTTTGCCCTCTCCTCTCCCCTCCTCTCCTCTCTTCTCCACTTTGAGCCTTCCCCCATCCTAAACTGAATTTTTAAGAGATACGGCAAGGCCTTCTCTTCTGGGGATTGACTATTCAGAGACACTTCCAACCTCTAGTTGAAGCCATCAGAATTCCTTGACTTCCAAGCCCCACTAACACTTCACAATGTCAGTCCGAGGAGGTTTTGCTGACTTTTGGCAAGGAGAGAGTTAAGTGGCAGTTGTCTTCTGGTTAGTAATTGCCCTAGTCTTCATTATAGTAATTGCAGTGTGGTACTTCAATGATCCGAGAGCTGTAATCCAAGCTCTTAATTAGTCAATGGAGAAAGCTCTGAAGAGAGCAGAGGGGAAAAAAAGATATCTTTAAAGGGACCCTGCTGAGTGATGCCTTAAAACTTCAGCATAGTTATCTGCCTCATTGGGCCAGTAACCTCCCTGTCTGTCCTAAGATGCAGAAAAATGCAGCTTTCTTAAAAAAAGAAAATCACCAGATGGGCAACTTTCCCACTTGGAAAGCTCATGTGTCTTCCCCACCCCCGGACTGGAGCCCCAGCAGGGAATTTGGAAAGAGGCTGCATCTTCCCTCTGTGATATTTCTTCCCCATAGAAAGAGATCTCCTCTATGATAGGACAGGAAGCCTGCATTGCCTCAGGGATCCACCTGGTTGAGAGAGAACTCTGATGAGGAGCGGAGGTGACAGCTTTGAGCCTCCCTTTTGATTCTTCCTTCCTCTCCCCCCCCCCCCCCCCCCCCCCCCGCCCACCGAGGATGGGAGGCTTCTAGAACCCAGTCCCTGAGGAAGGTCTCTGCCCAAGCTCATGTATTCACCTGTTTCCGGCCAGCGATTGATCTACCCTCAGGTTTTTGGCTTGGAGCCCAGGGCAGGAGTTAAGTGACTGACCACTGGTACAGTGTATAGTTGGCATGAACTGGATATGATGGGAAGTCTGCTCTATGGTTGATCCGATCTCTAGGCAGGGTAGGTGGCTTTGAAGTTAGTATTGGAAAGATGCTAGCAACAGCTTGCCCTGACTCAAAATGTGTCCTTTGTTGGTCCTTTCAGTTGCCTGAAATTCCTATGTAATTGTCTCACCCCTTTGGATTAATGCACTCAAGAGCCCTGATAAGTATTACCTTCCTCACCCTCTAATATTTTGCATTTTATCAACTATTAACAGGTTGCCAAATTTAATATTTTAGTTTATAACAATGATAACTAACATTTTTATTTACCACTTTAAGGTTTACATTCCTGTGAAGTAAAAGCTATCCTCTTAGGTGCTATAGTTACCATTCACATTTTACAGATGAGGAAACTGGTGCTGAGAAAGATTTAAGTGATATTTTGGGAAGTATGTGAGGGAGGATTTGAATCCAGAACTTCCTGATCTCCAAGTATATCACTTTATCTGTTCCACCATGATACCTCTCATAATCAGGCAATCAAAAATAATTTATTAAGTGTTTAATTTATTCTATTACATGCTGAAGACTTTGTGGAAGGCAAAAGTAATATAATCTCTGACCTCAAGGAGGTTTATCATCTGACTGGAAGGGAAAATAAGTACATATGAAGGGCTATACAAAATAGATACAAGATAATATTTTCTATTTTCCAACATTTTATTATTTTTCCATTTATATGTAAACATTTTTAAAATTTTGGTTTTATAAAATTTTGAATTCTTTATTCTCCCCTCCTCCCCAATGAAAAGGTAAATAGATTGATAAAAGTCATATAGCTGAAGTCATGCAAAATATATTTCCATATTAGTCATGTGAAACAAGATAATTTTGATGAGAAGGCTCGAAGAGTAGGTAATAGGCTTGTAAAGGCTCACTTTGTCCAAAAATCTCTCCTTCAAGTCCTTTCAGTTCGCTGAAATTCCCATGAATTAATCATCCCTGTGAACTAATGCATTCAGCTCCTCCTTTACTGTTCAGAGAAGCAGGAAAAGCTTCTTACAGAAGGTGACACCTGATGTGGGCTTTATAGGACACTTGGGGTTCCAAGAGTTAGGGATGAGAAGGAAACATACTCCAAGCATGTCAGGGATAGTCACAAAGGCCTGGAGATAGAAGAAGTGCCATGAAAGGCCAGTTTGGCTAAATCATAGAGAGTGGGAAAGGGAGTTATGCTTAACAAGGTTGAAAGGTGGATTTAGGTCAGATGGTGAGGGACTTTAATGCCAGAAAAAAAGGAGTTTATATTTGATCCCCAACATGATAGGAAACCATGGAGTTGGGTAAGAAGGGGAATGACATGGTCAGAAATTTAGGAAAATCCCTTTGACAGCTGTGTGGGGGATGGGTTGGAGTAGGAAGAGACTAGAGAGAGACAGAGACTAATTGGAAGCTATTATAACTGTACTAAGTACTGGGTGATGAAGGCTTAAACTAGGGTGGTAGCTACATGAATAAAATGAAGGGAATAGGAGTGAGAAGTGTCACAGACCTAGAAACATTGCTTTTTTGTTTAGTTGTGACCCATTCTCTATTACCCCCATTTCAGGTTGACAAATATGCTGGAGTGGTTCACCATTTCTTTCTCCAGCTCATTTTACAGATGAGGAAACCAAGGCAAACAGTGTGAAGTAAATTTCCCAGGGTCTGAGGCTGAATTTAAATTCAGGAAGTTGTTTTTCTAACTGCAGGCTTGGCACTCTACTCACTATAGTGCTATCTAGTGAAACAATAGTTGACAAATATGTGGGTAATAAGAGGACTGAGGCACAAGGACACACAGTAGGGTCTTGGAGGTGTCACATATGTGATTAATAAGCTCTGAAAGATGGTTTAAGGAGGAGGGAAAAGGCTAGAGTGAGGGGTTCTGACTATCTCCAGTAGGTACGATTCAGCTTGGTACTGGAAGAAGCTGGGAAACAGAATGTACTGGGAGGGGAAAGAAGGGTGAGGAAAAGAAAAAGGGATATTAGGATGTTAAAGCAAATGCCTACTATATGCTTCTGGTTTTCTTTTCAGTACAGTCAGTGACAGTTATCCATAGTCCTTGGCGTAATAAGTATTTTGTTAAGTCTAGTGGGAAGGAACAATGTAAGAGACACAGGAGTCAGCATCTCTGCTCTTAGATTTCCATTCAGTGGGAGAAACATACCTAAAAGAAGGGTCAGAAGGTATATGACACAGACTATTCAGAATCACTGTGCTGGTGACCCAGGATGAAGATGTATTTGTACCTAAGCCCTTCTGGATAGGGGCAATAGAAATGGATATCCCAGAGAGAGCTGATGGTATCGGAATATAGATTAAAGCCCATTTTTTTATTCTCTTTCACTCTATTTCTCATGAGGTTTTTTATTTCTGTGGGGGGAAGGGAGAATACTTATGTTCACTCTTACAAGACTATTTTAGTAATGTGTAAATAAATTTTAAAAAATGAAAAAGCCAAACAATAAAAAAAAAGGTTGGTGTACAACCTTAATCCAATTCTATATGAGTCAGTTAGAATATTATACATGTAGGAGTGATAAAATATTCAAGTGTTGGATGTGAAATCAGGAAGATCTGGGTTCAAAAACTCCCTTCGGACATTTATTATCTGTGTAACCTAAGGACAAGCAACTTAACCTAGTTTGACTCAGTTTCCATATTTGTAAAATGATGGCATTGAACTTGATGACCTCTAGAGAACTTTTTAGCTCTAAATCTTTAATTCCATGATGGAGTAGAAAAGTCCAAGAAAATGAATCAAACTTGGGGAAATAAAGATGAGAACTCTTTGCTACCCATATGGACTGATGACTCCAGGGGTGGGGTTGGGAGGTGGTGACAGAGGGAGCTGAAAAATAAATTTCATGCATTTAGGGAAACTGGGGAAAGAATAAAAAAAAAGTTGCCTAGGGAGCAATTCAGGAAGTTGCAAGTCCAAAAAAAGGGAGAGGCAAGTTGTGGAAATTCTGTGGGCAGAACCCCAAAAAGATGTTAAGTCAGCATTCAAGGAGGATGATTTTGACCATCAAGGGAGGATTTTCTGAACCTTGTACAGAAAAGGCATGATTTTCCCAAAGACCATTTCAGCTTAGCTGAACAATTCTGACCTTGGAATAAATGCAAAAGTGAGGGTGAACTAGGAAAAGAAAAGAACAATAAAAGACTTTGTCAAGTCAACTATCATTTATTAAGTGCTCACTCTGTGTTGGCACTGGTGAAAGCAAAACCAAAGATGGTTCCTCCCCTCAAGAAGTCCTGGGGCTCCTTCCTCTGATTGACTGGTTCCTCTCAGGATCTCCATTTTAAAGGCAATAGCTGGGTCAACCACATTTTCATCTACTCCAGGTTCTCCTATACCCCCAGGGTACCTATCACCACTTAAAATCTCTCTTTTCTGCTGCTTTTTTTTGTGTTGTCTTCTGCCATTAGACTATAAGCTCCTTGAAAATAAGAATCATCTTTGGTTTTGCTTTTATTTGTATATCTTGCCATCAGGGTCATTGTGAGAATTAAATGAGATATTGTTTATAAAAGCATTAAATATTGTGCCAGGAACATGGTGGACACTACATAAATGTTCATCTCTTCCCTCAATTTCCTCATT
The DNA here is from genome assembly GCF_037893015.1 of Macrotis lagotis. Lineage (NCBI taxonomy): Eukaryota > Metazoa > Chordata > Mammalia > Peramelemorphia > Peramelidae > Macrotis > Macrotis lagotis. Next base: position 131,872,477 of record NC_133666.1, on the reverse strand, counting down.
TGTCAATAAAGGAGTTGGTCAAGATAACCCCTAAGGTCGCTTATAGATCTATGAAAATGTGGAAAGAAATTAGCCCATTCCCAGCAGAATATATATCATCTGGTATAAGCAGAAATGAGAAATTCATCTAACCTAGTTCATGAGAAGAGATCCCATCCAAAATTTTAATGAATATTGCTTCCTTCTCCCACTTCACTTCCCAATTCAAACAAAACTAGTGCCTCTTTCCATTGTCCAGTTGCTGGACTTTCAGAATAAGGCCCTCATTTTTGTAGGTATAGTTTTCTTTGAAAGTTGAATCTAAGGGTGTTGTTCTAGCTCCCCTAACCCTCCTCCCACTCACTTGCCAGTCTTCCTCCTGGTCCTTTGCATTCCCACTCTGTCCCATTTTTGTCTGTCTTCTACAATAATAACTATGTGCCTATTTTCTGACTCACAGATTTAAATCCAGTGTTGCATGACTGGGTGTATTTCACTTTCGAAAACTCCCTGCTTGCTCTGAGTCCTCAAGATATGGAAATAGAGAGCTTGCTTTGCTTCCTTCCCTCCTCCCTCCCCTCCTCTTACTCCACCCCAGCTGTCAAAATACGGATGAGCATCTCCCTCTTTATGCTGCCAGATTAGAAAGAGAGAGAAATTTATTGATGCAAACCGGTGTCAGCTTCAGGTCTGATCTCCCTGCACAGGAATGTGGCATAATTAGGAGCAGAATCGTATTTTTGCCTAGACTTCTATCAATGGACTTATTTAGAAACCTTTGTTTATCTATTTGGTGACTGGTAGGAAAGCAACCTAGATCATCATCCACAAGTACAGAACAATGGTGAATTTCCCTTTTGACTGAATGTCCTGAAAAACCAATAATGTCAAATGAAATTTGGATAATAAATTTTTTTTAAATTTCTATTCTTGCTGCTGCAAATAACTTTAAAAATGACGAGAAAAAAAAAAGAATGTCCATCAGTTGGGGACTGGCTAAACAAATTGTGGTACCTATTTGGGTATAATAAACAAGGAACATGATAAATACAGAGACTCATGGAAACAGTTATAATAACTGATGCAGAGCAAAGTCAGAAAAGCCAGGAAAACAATATAGATCTTGACCATGGGGGTAGAATGCTGTATATTAATGTCAGATTTATTTTCTTTTCATCTTCTTTAAAAAATATTCTTGGTTATGAGAGATGACTCTTAGGGAGGGGGAAAGGAGAGTGATACAGGGAGAATTGTAGGTGTTATGAAACAAAAAAAATGTTAATAAATATTTCTTTAAAATGTGTGAATACACTTCCTTGCCTCTGCCTTCAGTTTCCTCTCTCTAATTCATCCTCTCTCTGTTTGACTAACTCTTCTTTTTTTTTTTAAGGTTTTTGCAAGGCAATGGGGTTAAGTGGCTTGCCCAAGGCCATACAGCTAGGTAATTATTAAGTATCTGAGGTTGGATTTGAACTCAGGTCCTCCTGACTCCAGGGCTGGAGCTCTACCTACTGTGCCACCTCACTGCCCTCCATTGACTAATTCTTCTGCCAGACAATCTTCCTAAAATCCAGCTCTTATCATATTGTTCTTCTGTCCCAAAAATCTTCAGCTGCTCATTATGAGCTATAGAATGAATTCTCCAACACTCAAAACTTTCTATGTCTTGGACCCAATTTTAATCTTCATAGTCTTATTCTCCACTCTTCCTCCATTTGGACCCAGTACTATTACCAAACTGGACCACATGATACCTATTGAACATTCCCTAAGATTTCCCACCTCTATACCTTTGCTTATGCTGTTCTCTCTTGTAATACTGTCTTGATCTGCTGAAATCATCAGTAATAAATCCTTAAAGAAAGCAAGAGAGCAGATTCATTCTTCAAACATGACTGGCCCATCTAAAGGACTCTTAGGAGCTTCAGTCCATTCCCCAATTAATTTCTCCCTGTAGGATGCTGTTGTTCCCAATTCACCAAACAAATGTTTCAGGTCAGAATTTTTTTTTTGGAGGCAACTGGGGTTCAATAACATGCCTCTGGGGCTGCACAACTACTAAGTATCAAGTGTTTGAGGCTGGATTTGAATTCAGGTCCTTCTGACTCCAGGGCTGGTGCTCTAACCATTGTACCACCTAACTGACCCTGTCAGCATTCTTTTGGATGAATTATTTCCTATCCTGTTACAGCAGAATATCTGGGAAGTACCAACTGCTTGTTAATACCTCCAGATGAATCCCTTTCTCCAGGTACTCAGAGAAACCCTTATCGGTGTGAAACAAACTATCACTGGGGAGTGTGTGGTCACCACTTCTACTGTCCATACTACTCCTGTCAAGGTCTAGCCCAGGACTGACAAACACAACTAGAAAGGGGGGTTGCTAACATTTAGAATGATGCCACTCATCCTTTTCCTCCTTCCTACTTTTCACTCTTTGTGAGATTTTTTTTTCCAGTGCTTTTCTGTGTGGCTGTGGGGAAATGCTCCTGGGAGAAGTCAATATGTCACAGAATTAATGTTGACATTATTTCAAAGAATGATTATTTTTTTTTCAGTTTGAATCTTCCCTTTACTGAGAGAGATAACAACCCACCTATAACATTTAGTTTCAGAAAGTTGCCTCAAAGCTCAGAGTGAGTCATTGTCAGAGAAACATGATTTAAATCAAGCTCTTACTGACTCCAAGTTCAGTATTCTGTCCACTATGCATCTAACTCAAATACAGGCTGGATAGAGTGTTGGATCTAAAGTCAGGAAGGTCTAAATTCAAATCCTAAATCAGATACTTATCAGATGTGTGACCTAGGGCAAGTCACTTAATCTCCTTCTCAGTTTTTTTTAAATCTGAAAAATAGGGAAGATAGGGGGCGGCTAGGTGGATAAAGCTAGTGGATAAAGCACTAGCCCTGGAGTCAGGAATACCTGGGTTCAAATCTGGTCTCAGACACTTAAAAATTGCCTAGCTGTGTGGCCTTGGGCAAGCCACTTAACCCTGTTTGCCTTGCAAAAACCTAAAAAAAAAAAAAAATAGGGAAGATAACCCCTTGCAGGATTATTGTAAAGATCAAATGAGATATCTGTAAAGTGCTTGCAAACCTTGAAGTACCATAGCAACTGTAGCTATAATGATGGAGATGATTCTATGCTTTCTAGATGATATAGCTTCTCTCCAGATCGTGGCATTGTACCCAGACGCGAAACTCTTTAAACAATCCCGAGATGCCTATTTATTTAACAACCACATTCTCTCATAAGTGCTATTGGCTGCAAAATCATAGAATACCATAATCTTATAAAAATCCAACTTTTAAGTAAGCTGAAGGGATGAATACACAAACAGTAGTTAAGTTGGTTGTACTTTATTGTCCAGAAGAGGCATAAAAAATTTATCAGTCAGGAAAAGGAAAAGAAGGGGGGGTTGGAGAAAGGTTGATAGCAGATGGTTGGCTCAAGTTTGGTATTAGTACCCATGTTATAATAAAAAGCCCAGGGAAAAGCCTTCAATATATTGGGTGGTTTCTCTACCCAGTGTCTTTAGAGAAGAGCATAGATTAGGATGCTACAGGATGACAAGGCATATTGTAGAAAGGGTTCACATTGAAAGCCTAGAGCCATTGAAATAGAACAGAAGTTTTCTATCGAAGAAATGGTGAAAGGTGGTGGGTGGTAGATGAGAATATAGGGTATCTTTGATAACTCAGAAATCCAGAGACATTCTATCATTATACCCTTTCACTGAGGATGTCTTAACTTAGAAATGGAACTCAGAAGCTGGGTGACCTTACTATCAGACTAGATTGGCATATCTCACTGCAATTTTCCCAAAGATTTCTCTTTCTTCATTTACATTCTTATCAGTTGCTTATTCATCTGTAGGCTCAGCCTCAGGCAAAATTGTAAAAAAGAAAAAGTTTGTTTTTTTGCTTCTTTCCTCCCTCTAGTTCTACTTCCATTCTCTAAGTTTAGCTGTTAATTGCTAAGGTTCTAGCTGCTCAGGGCTTAAGATGTTAACTCTCTAGGGTCCTAGTAAAATATTTGGTGACTCTGGGAGAACTCTTCTAAAGGAATGCATTTCTAAGAATGGATTTCTGTCTAAGTAGAAAGTGATAAGGGAAAATGATTGGGGGGGGGGGCAGGGGACCTGTCTGATAGCCCTGAATGACTGATATTTTGGTAGAAATAAGTTCTAAGGCTCATGGTTACAGGGAGCAATTGGCATGAAAGCCCTCAAGCCTGGCTCACTTACCTGCCATATACAGGCATCAGGCCAAATGAATTAGGGAATTTGTTCATTTGAAAAATTTCTTTTGATAGGATTTACTGAGAGTTTACTTTTCATTCAATAGCAATTCCCACATGTTGCTCTAGTTCCCTTCATGATCAAAGATCAAGTTGGCACCACATCTAATTTCTTTGAAAGAAGTCAAGTCTATGAATTACACTGTTTCCACCAGGTTCTTTTGTCAGTTTGCAAGGGTGATTTTCAGCCAAAAACTTACAATAGGATATCAAAAATGACTCTTCAGTCACTGACTTCCCAGCATCCATTTTGGTTTTACATTGATTCAAGGCAATTTCTCTTTCTAGTCTTCCTAATAAATATTTAACTTCAACAAACATTTCTTAATGAGTTCTTAATTATGTACCCGTGAATTGTACTGGGGTTCTAGAATGTCACTTGTAAAATGTGGGAGTTGGATTAGAAGACTTTGAAAGCCTATATGAGCTCTAAATTTATGTAAATATAAAATACATGCAGAGTAATTTTGATGGCTATAGTCACTGGTCTGTTATGAATGGTAATTGTTAACAATGGAATGGAATTTCAGAGGAGACATAAAAGGGTAAAAATTTGTTGCATAGGTTCAGAGGAGAATGGAGGAGTAGTGACCAAGGAAGCACTTTTGAATAAAGTGGTAGGACAGTAGATTATCACAGTTTTCATAGTAGCAATGGTAAAGTTGTTTGGAATAAAAGGTTGGGGGCAAGTGGGTGGCTCAATGGTTAGAATACTGGACTTGGAATCAGGAAGACTTAGTTTATTGATCTTGGGCAAGTCACCTAATCCTATTTGCCTCAGTCTCCTTATCTGCAAAATGAACTGGAGAGAAAATGGCAAACTACTTCAGTATTACTGACAAAAAAAAAACCCAAATAGGGTCACAAAGAGTCAGACATGACTGAAATGACTGAACGTAACAAAAGTTATAACAGGCAGATAGATGGCAGTCCTTCGTCCTAATGATGGAGGCAGGAGTTGGTAGAATCATTATCACAAAGACTGATAATATAGTCTTGCCCAAGTAATTTAGAGTAAGGGGTCTTGAATTTGAATCCTGACTCAGCTACATACTTCTACTCACTATAGAGAAATGACAATTTTGAGATATTCATCTTCTCAAATTCAACTATGGCAGTTCTGCCTCTCCTTGGTGACTGGTAAGGTGGGGAAAAGGAGACAAGCAGATGACAAATCCTTGATTCTGTCTATTGGTCAAAGCAAGGATCATATTTGCTGGTTTATGATTCATTTTAAAAAGCTAATGTAAATTCAAATCTGATCCAAATGTTTAACCTTTAAGAACATTTCTTTGAGGTCTCTTTCTTGTTTATGGACTTCTGCACTTAGAAGGATTAGCAAATCATTCCATCTGCATTCCCTGAAGGTGTCAGCTAATTTTGAACTATTAATAGTAGTCGATCCTCAAAGGCTGATGTTATTTGGAAATAACATACTTGGCTTCTTCCCAGACAATAACGCTATTTTGTTATGGGCCTAATAAAATGGAAATGGAAAAAAAAATATCAAGATAACAGGGTCAATGAAAGCTTTCATTCACACCATTGCTCTTTGACACACAGCTATAAACACAGTAAATGAGGAATTTAGCAAGCCCTGAAATCTAAATTGGGTGTAGAATGTTTATATGTTGCTTGTGAAAAGCAAACACACATGTTCTATAGAATATGATATGCTTCTTTCTTAATTACCCAGGGAAACGGGTACAAGGTTGTCCAAAGTAAATGGTTACCTCATTGGACCTCAGTTTCCTCAGCTATAAAACTGAAGTAACTGCACTTAGAGGGGAAAGAGATAAGCATTTATATTGTGCCTGTTATGGATCAGGCAATATGCTAAGCACTTTTACAAACATTATCTCATTTTATCCTCACAACAACTCTGTGAGGCAAGTGTTATCATTATCTACATTTTATACTTGAGGAAACTGAGTCAAATAGATTAAATGACTTACCTGGGATTACACAGTTCAAAGATTTGAACTCATTCTTTCTATTGAGCCACCAGCTACCTCTCAACACATTTTAATCATTCTGTAGCATTCCAATATCTGTGGTTAAAAGATTTTTCGACTCATCCAACCTTTCTGGAGAGAAATTTGGAACTATGCCCAAAGGGCAACAAAAATGAGCATACCCTTTGACCCAGCAATACCACTACTGGGTCTATACCCTGAAGAGATGGTGAAAAGGGGTAAAAATATCACTTGTACAAAAATATTCATAGCAGCTCTGTTTGTGGTGTCAAGGAATTGGAAATCAAGTAAATGTCCTTCAATTGGGGAATGGCTTAACAAATTGTAGTATATGTATGTCATGGAACACTATTGTTCTATTAGAAACCAGGAGGGAGAGGAATCCAGGGAAGCCTGGAGGGATTTGCATGAATTGATGGTGAGTGAGATGAGCAGAACCAGAAAAACACTGTACATCCTAACAGCAACATGGGAGTGATGTTCAACCTTGATGGACTCGCTCATTCCATCAGTGCAACAATCGGGAACCATTTTGGGCTATCTGCAATGGAGAATACCATCTGTATCCAGATAAAGAGCCGTGGAGTTTGAACAAAGTTCAAGGACTATTCCCTTTAATTTGAAAAAAAAAAACAGGTATCTTATTGTCTGATCTGGTTATCTCTAAGATTTTTTTATTTCTTCCTTAAGGATATGATTTCTCTCTCATCACACTTAATTTGGATCAATGTACAACATGGAAACAAAGTAAAGACTGACAGATTGCTTTCTGTAGGGGGTGGGTGGGGGGAGGGAAGTAAGATTGGGGGAAAAATTGTAAAACTCAAAAACTCAAATAAAATCTTTAATACAAAAAAAAGATTTTTTGGAGACTACTCAGTGGATCCATACTAAGAAACCCAGATAATGAATTCAGACAATCTGGTTTCACAGTTCATCTTTTCTATTTACTACCTGTGTGATATTGGCAAAAATCAGGTAGATATATTCTGGTAATCTTAACCTTAAAACTCAACTCAAAAAGTAAAATACTTTAGGAATTAAAATACTTTAGGAATTAAAATTATGTGATTTTATTATCTATGCCTCTCAGGATTATGAATGAAATTCACAGAAGTTGTAGAGTTTTTTTTAATCCCAACTTGTGATTTTTTTTAGCATAAGGACCTTCCATTATGTAGGCTTCCACTGATAGACATCTGTAACTCATAGTCTTGGGGAGCAGCCTGGGACAATGAGAGGTAGAATGAGGTTCTGGAGATTACACGGCCAGTATATGTCAAAGGCAAGACTTAAACACAAGACCAAGATACTTGTCATAAAAGTGCTTAGTTGAATTGAAAAGAAAATTAATTAGGCATTTATTGTGTGTTTACTATATTCAAGGGCTTTTGGGGTGAACCTACTGAAAATGAGGTAGCTAGGTGGCTCAGTGGAAAAAGTTTTGTCCCTGGAGTCAGACCTGAGTTTAAATCCAATCTCAGACACTTGCTGGCTGTGTAACCTTGGGTAAGTCACTTAATGTCTATTTGCCTTAATTCACTGGAGAAGGAAATGCTAAAGCACTCCAATTTCTATGCCAAGAAAACTGCAGGTGGGGGGGGGGGTGGTGAAGTCAGGAATTTCCAGAAAATCATTCCCCCCAAAATTCCAAAAGCTGTCAAATTATGACTCTAGCCAAAATTTAGAGGGGCAGAACCCACAGAAAGACTGAGTGATACAATTTCCCAGTCCAAGGTAACTTAGAAGTTCCACAGGAAAAGTCTGTTTTACAGGGACCAGGGGGTTGGAAAAAGCCCCCACAGTTGCAACATAGCACAGCTGGACTGAGCGCCTAGATCCCTGAGGGCACCTGGGTCCGTGGCAGAGGGGGCAGTTTCCAGATCTCCTGGCCCTGGGATCACCAGGAACAGCTTGAAGGGGTGGTGAGAGAACTCTGCTGCACCAGAGTGAGTACAGAGTGGGTGCTGGCCTCAGAGCAGCCCTGTGGTGAGAACCTGCAGCAAGAATTGGAAAAGCCAGCCTGCACCTCCAAAGTGCAGCCCACAGATGGTAAGGGGGTCAGGGGAGACTGCAGAGGTCTCTCTGCTCTCCCTGGGGCAGGACTCAGCTGTTTGCTCACATTTCAGATCCAGGTTGCAGTTTGGACTCAGAGCCTCTCATGAAACCTTGGAGGAATTAAAGTCCCTGTGGGTTACACCCCCAAACTCCCTAAGCCTTGTAAGTGTGGTAAATCAGTCATAGGCTGAGGAAATGAGCAAACAAAAGAAAAAGAAGAATCTGACCACAGAAAATTACTTTGGTCCTATGGAAAATTCAGAAGATGACAAAATTGAAGCTTCTGTACCCAAAATCTCCAAGAGAAATAGAAAATGGGCTCAGGCTATGGATGAGCTCAAAGAAGACTTTGAAAAGCAATTAAGGGAGGTAGAAGAAAAATTGGGAGCAGAAATGAGAGTGATGCAGATAAATCATGAAAACCAAATCAGCAGATTGGTGAAAGAAATACAAAAAAATACTGAAGAAAATAATATGTTAAAACCAATTTAGGCCAAATGGAAAAAGCAACACAAAGGGAAAATGAGGAGAAGAATGCCTTAAAAAGCAGAATTGGCCAGCTGGAAAAGGAGATTAAAAAAAACTCTGAAGACAATAATTACTTCAAATGTAGAATGGAACTAAAGGAAGCTGATGACCTTGCAAGAAAGCAGGAAGAAATAAAACTATTCCAAAAAACCCCCCAAATTAGATGGAAAATATGAAATATCTCATTGGAAAAACAACCAACCTTGAAAACAGATCCAGAAGAGATCATTTAAAAATTATAGGGCTACCTGAAAGTCATGACCAGGAAAAGAGCCTAGACTTCATTTTTCAAGAAATAATACAGCAAAATTGCTCTGAGATCCTAGAAGCAGAGGGTAAAATAGAAATTGAGGGAATTCACCAATCACCTCCTGAAAGAAAACCCAAAAGAAAAACTTCCAGGAATATTATAGCCAAATTCCAAAACTCCCAAGTCAAAGAGAAACTAGTAAAAGCTACTAGAAACAATTCAACTACCATGGCTCTATAGTCAGTATTACACAGGATCTGGCAGCATCTACATTAAGGGCTTGTGGTGCTTGGAATATGATATTCCAGAAGGCAAAAGAACTTGGTTTACAACCATGAATCAACTACCCAGCAAAACTGAACATCCTATTTCAGGGGAAAAGATGGACTTTCAATGAAACAGAGGACTTTCAGACTTTCCTATTGAAACAACCAGAGCTGAACAGGAAGTTTGATCTCCAAGTACAGGAATCTGGCAAGCCATAGAGGGGGTGGATGAGAAGGACTAACTATGAGGAACTTGATATTGAACTGTTTGTATTCCTGCATAGGAAGAAGATACTGATAACTCATATGAACTTTCTCATTTATAAGAGCAGTTAGAAGGAGCATATATAGACAGGACATAGGAAGGAGCTGAATATAATGGTATAATGTAGTAAAAAGATGGAATCAGTGGGTGATAAAGGAAAGCACTGGGAGGAAGAGAAAGGAGAGGAGGAAGGGGCTAAGATATTTCACATGACAGTCAAGAAAAAGCTTTTACAGTGGACTGGAATGGAGGGAAGGCAAGGGGGAATGAGTGAGCCTTCATTCTCATCAGAAGTGGCTTGGAGAGGAAATAACATACACATTTAATAGGGTATAGAAATCTCTTTTACCCTAGAGAAAAATGAGAAGAAAGGGATGGGAAAAGGGGGGATGGGGGAGAGAAGGAGGGAAATAGATGATAGAAGAGAGGGAAGATTGTGGGAGAGGGTACTCAGACATCACACATTTTTGAACAGGGACAGGGTGAAAGGAGAGAGAGAGAATAGAATAAATGAGTGGGGAGGAATAGAGTGGAGGGAAATACAGCTAGTAAAAGCAATTATGGGAAAAATACTGAAGCAACTTCTTTGGTGGACTTATGATTAAAGAAGGCAACTCACCCCAGAGACAGAGTCATTGCAATCTGAACACAGACTGAAGTACATGTTTTTTCTCTCTCTCACTATTCTTGAGGTTTCTCATCTTTTTTTGGGGGGGGGGGTTATGTTTACTCTCACAACAAGATTATGGTAATAATAAAAAATAAATAAACAAAAAAAAGATATTTAAAAAAAGAAGACTGCATAGACTATATGATCCAAAAGCTGTGGATATGACAAAAAACAGAACAACAAGTAAAAATAATGACAGATTAGGCCTAATATACTTGACCAGAGTATCAAAACCTCATGACTACTCAGTTCTTGGTGGTGGTCTCTTCTGCTTTGGCTGGCAATAGAGAGTGCTATGAAGCTAAATTGATTACATTCTCCCAAGGAGTTTTCCACTTATCAATCAGGGATATGTAATGTAGCATCTTTTTAATGACTCTAAGAGTTCTTGCTGGTAACTATTTCTTTAAGCAACTTGTTTTTTCAACTTGTATTGGCCTTCCTTGCACTGGATACCAGAACTCTCTCTTATTTTTCCATTTTTCCACTTTATTTATTTTGAGTTTTACAATTTTTCCCCTAATCTTATTCCCCCCCCCCCAGAAGGCAATTTGCCAGCCTCTACAGTATTTCCATGGTATATATTGATCCAAATTGAATGTGATGAGAGAGAAATCATATCCTTATGGAAGAAAAATAAAGTATAAGAGATAGTGAGATTACATAAAAAGATAATGGTGTTTTTTTCTAAATTAAAGGTAATAGTTCTTGATCTTTCTTCAAACTCCACGGCTTTTTATCTGGATACAGATGGCATTCTCCATTGCAGACAGCCCCAAATTGTCCCTGGTTGTTTCACTGATGGAATAAGCAAGTCTATCAAGGTTGATCATCACACCCATGTTGCTGTTAGGGAGTACAATGTTTTTCTGGTTCTGCTCATCTTGCTCATCATCAGTTCATTCAGATCCCTCCTGGTTTCTAATAGAACAATAGTGTTCTATCATATATATATATATATATATATATATATATATATATATATATATATATATATATGTATATATAAATATATCTCACAGTTTGTTAAGCCATTCTCCAGTTGAAGGAAATTTACTCAATTTACAATTCTTTGCCACCACAACAGGGCTGCTATGAATATTTTTGTACAAGTGATGTTTTTACCCTTTTTCATCATCTCTTCAGAGTATAGACCCAGTAGTAGTATTTCTGGATCAAAGAGTATGCCCACTTTTGTTGCCCTTTGGGCATAGTTCCAAACTGCTCTACAGAAAGGTTGGATGAGTTCACAGCTCCACCAACAATGTATTAATGTCCCAGATTTCCCACATCCTTCAAATTATTTATCATTTTCCTTTCTGGTCATATTGGCCAGTCTGAGAGGTGTGAGGTGGTATGTCAGAGATGCTTTAATTTTTTTTCATTTCTCTAATAAGTAATGATTTAGAGCAATTTTTCATTTTTTTTTTTTTAGTTTTTGCAAGGCAATGGGGTTAAGTGGCTTGCCCAAGGCCACACGGCTAAGTAATTATTAAGTGTCTGAGGCCGGATTTGAACTCAGGTACTCCTGACTCCAAGGCCAGTGCTCTATCCACTGTGCCACCTAGCCACCCTAGAGCAATTTTTCATATGGCTACGGATCACTTTGATTTCCTCATCTATAAATTGCCTTTGCATATCCTTTGACCATTTGTCAAATGGGTAATATAGTAGAACTCTTAGGGGAACAGACCTCTTTTGTTAGGAATAATGGGCATGCCCACTGTCAGTGAAGGAAGCTCAGCCAATAGTTTATCATCATCAAGAAATATTTATTGTGTTTCAATTGTAGGCAAGATATCTGTCTTCAAGAAGATTGCAATCTAGTTAGGAGAAATAGTACTACCATTTTGATCTGAAAACAGATTGATCCTGAATATAGGACAAACCTGCTAAAACAAAAGTTTGTGGAAATGAAAGACACTCAGGCATGTACTTAAAAATAATACCAATCTTAGGTTACATTTGTTTTGGGGGAACAACCTGAGGCTTTTACCTCTGCTGCTTACTACTTCTGTGATCTAGGGCCAGGCACTGAACCTTCTTGGACCTCAATTTCCTTATCTGTAAAATATGGGGGTTGGGCTCTGAGATCTCTTCCAGCTCTAAATATATGATCATCTATAACCCTTTGATTCTATGACTACTTGGCCTCTGAATTCCTTTTAAGTTTCACATCTGTGATCCTATGGCCAACTTATATTGCTGTCTTATCTTGTTTTTTAGTTTTTTTTAATGCCTAAGTGCCAAATGAATGGGACAGATAACAAATGGCAATTTCCATTTCTCAGAAAAAAAGATGGGTGTACCTCAGGTGAAAATTATTGCACATGGCTCCATTGATTTTTGCAGCTTATGCATTTCCTTTGTTAATTTTTTTCTTTGTTAATTTATTTTTTCTTTTCTTTGTTGTAAGGAGGAATTGAAACATAAAATGAAAAGGATTAATAAAACATTTCAAAAAGAGAAGTAGTACAGGCTTTTAGAAGAGAGAGAGAGAATGTTAAGAGTCAAGGTAGTTACAGACAGCTTCCTGGAGAAAGTGAGATCTAAGCCCGGCTTTGAAGAAAGGAGAGAATTTTGAAAAGCGGGGGAGGAGTAGGAGAGGGCATTCTTGTTGAGGGAATGGTCTGAACCAAAGCTTCTCCACCTGTCTCACTGGAGATAATAACATTGAACTGTTTGTTGTTAAATCCACCCCCATAAGGTTTTTGGAGAAACTTAACTCAGCTGATTTATCCTGGGGCTTTGGGCAGAAGTTGAAAGATGGAAGCAACTTAGGAGGAGAATGAGGGAGGAGTGAAGAAAGGAGGTGGGAATGTATGTAGCATGATTGAAGTTAGTTAGCCCAATTAGGATTTTCTTGCCAGTGAATATCCTGGTACCAAAAAGTCCTGGCAAATGTGTTTGTGACAGTTAGATATTCAGTTAGATATAGCTAAATTGAGAATCCAGATGTTTGACAGATTTGGTGGAGGAAGCTTGAGAAGGGATTTAGCATAAAATTATGTAATCAGAAGGAGGAGAGAGGGAGAGACAGAGAGACAGAGAGAGAGAGAGAGAGAGAGAGAGAGAGCGCGCATCTGTGTGTGTGTGTGTGTGTGTGTGTGTTTGTGTGTAAACTCCACATCCCGTCATAACTCCAAGGGCAAAAGAAATCAGACCATTGTTTGTTTAGTTGAACTTTTATAGTGCTGATTGACTTTTAAAGTTTTGTTTTGTCTTTTACCTTTCAAGTATAATGATAGTACTGTGTACTTGTCACTGCATGTTCTGCCTCACAGTACCCTAGATAATTCAAATGTCTAAAAATGACAGGTTCCTTTGGAATAGATTTATATGTTACTTATTAAAGAAGCAATGGGTCAAAATCATTGATTATATTTGGTCATATTCTTCTCTTGAAAGATGAATGGGATTGTGGAAACTGATTTTTCTAAGAGCAAGTCTAGCAGCTAATTACCCCAGGAGAGAAAATAAATAGGTAAAAACAAAGGAAGAATTAATTCCAACATCTATGTGTACAAAAGTATCACTAATAGTTCTTTCATAAGGGGCAAAGAATTAGAAACAAAGAAGATACCTCACATCAACTGGGGAATGGCTGAAACAATTATAGGATAAAAATGTAATGGAATACTACTGTGCCATGAGAAATAACAAAAGTGACAGTATCAGAGAAACCCTGGGAGTCTATGAACTAATACAGAAGGAATCGAGCAGATTCAAGAGAACAATTTTAAAAAGAAAAACATCTTTGTGAAGACAACTTTGAAAGACTTCAGAACTATAATCAAAGTGATGTTCAAGTATGTTGTTTTCCAAATTCTAAAAGAAAGGTAATGAGTTAAATAAACAGAATGAGTCTTTTGGACATGGCCAATATGGATCTGTGTTACAAGGGTTTTGATTTTCTTTTCTTTTGGGGGGCTTGGGAGGGAGTGGAATGGAGAAAGAAAAATGCTTTTAAGTGAAAAGAATAAAGTTAGATAAAAATATTTTTAAAAAATTTAAATTGATCCAAACCAAGACTGAATTCTGTCAGTTTCTTATAAAATCTTGAATTTGATACATATTTTGTGGGAACACAAAGGGGATTTTCTCTTCCCCTAACATCTAGTGAAGGAAAGGAAAAGGGAAAAAAAAAAGAAAGTAGATGATGGATAAAACTTTTATCTAGTTTTTAAAAAAAAAGGTTAGATTTTGAATCTTAAGCTTATTATTTAAAAAGCAGGAAAGGACCTAATAGATCATTTTGTCTTAGAGATTCCCAACCTAATTCCCAGAGGATGCAATAAAGTTGTCAAGGAAATATAGTAATATTTGGTAAATAACTATGTTATCACAATGAAATATTTAAGAAATGCTAATGTTAGTGAAAAAAATTACATTAAAAAACTATGATACTACAAATGTTATATATAAGACAAAATGTCCTTATGAAAAATTAATCTCTTTTATTGCATATTAAACTTTAGAACTTATTTCCCTTCATACTTCATATTGAATAGGAGCATAAGAAGGTTTTACTGAAAGTCAAGGAGTACCAGGAGGAAAAAGCTGACATTTTTTTTTTCGATTTTTTTTCAAGGCAATGGGGTTAAGTGGCTTGCCCAAGGCCACATGGCTAGGTAATTATTAAGTGTCTGAGGTCAGATTTAAACCCAGGTACTCCTGACTCCAAGGCCGGTGCACTTTTCACTGCACCACCTAGCCGCCCCAAAGTTGACATTTTCAATTGAGCTCAACTCTCTTATTTTTCAAAGTAGGAAATTAAAGCTCATAGAAGTTCTATGAGTTGTCCAAAGGAACTCTGATAGCAAGTAGCAGAGCAGAGATTTAAATTATGTGGGACTTAATGATGATGAACTGCATGTTTTTTTTTTTTTTTTTAGGTTTTTGCAAGGCAATGGGGTTAAGTGGCTTGCCCAAGGCCACACGGCTAGGTAATTATTAAGTGTCTGAGACCGGATTTGAACCCAGGTACTCCTGACTCCAGGGCTGGTGCTTTATCCATTATGCCACCTAGCTGCCCCTGCATGTATTCTTGCATGAAAAAATGATACTGATAATACTCATGAGAACCTTTTTGCTTAATAGAGCAGGTAGAAGGAACTTTTATAGATGAAGCACAGGAGAAAGCCGAATTTGAAGATATAATATATTGTAAAAATGGAGTCAGTGGCTAAAAGGGAAATGTACTGGAAGTAAGAGAAAGGAGAGGTGGAATAGGCTAAGATATTTCATATAAAAGATTTTTTTTTGCAATGAGCTTTTGCAATGGTATGGAAGGCAGGAAAGGAGGAATGAGGGAACCTTCACTCTCATCAGAAATGGCTCAGAGAGGAAACAGCATACATACTCAATAGGGTAGAGACATCTAGAGAAAAAGGGAGAGAAGGGGGACAGGGGGAAGGGGGGGATGTGGGTGATAGAGAGTAGATCATAGGAGAGAATAGTCAGATATAACTCATTCTCTTTTTTACTTTTTGCAAGGTGCTGGGATTGGGTGGCCTGTCCGGGACCATGGGGCTGGGTGGTTGTTGGGTCTCTGGGGTGGTATGTGGACTTGGAGCCTCTTGGCCTCAGGGCTGTTGCTCTGTCTACTGTGCCATTCAACTCTCCTACTTGTTTTAGAAGAGGGACAGAGTGAAAGGAAAGAGAAAATATAATAGATAGTAATGGGGAGGAATGGAGGGAGGGAATTACAAGCAGCAAAAGCATCTCTAAATTCAAGTCTTTAAGATCTTAGTCTTACTGAGGGGTGAACACAGTTAGAAAGGTGATTGAATAGCTATCACTTAATACCCAGAGCCCTTGTTAGGCATGTTCTGAATGCTGCTCTTACCTAGAGAACTAGTTATTAAATTTTCAGTGTAGTATTTAAGAGACAGAGCTGATGGTCTCAGAACATAGACTGAAACATACACCAAAAAATAAAAAAAAGTAATTTCAGTAAAACCTTTTGAAAGAAAAAACTGGCCCATATATCCATGTAAAATCACTAAAGAAATTCAAAGACAATAAAGAATTAGTTTTACAATAGGGAAAAAAAAGAATATTGAACTCTAAATCTTTCTCTTATGCTATTCTATACTACTTTGCTTCTGCATGACTAGAGTAAGTCCATACCTCAGTACAGGTTTAGAAGTTTGATTCTGTTTCAGCAGTGATACTTCCTTTTATTAATAAGGCTAGGAGAAGTGATGGAATTTCAGCTGAACTAGTTAAAATTTTCAAAGATAATACTGTTAAAGTGTTGTACCCAATATTCCAGCACATTTGGAAAATATAGCAGTGGCCTCTGGTTTGGAAAAGATCAGCTTAAATCCCAGTCCTAAAGAAAGCTAATGTAAAGGAATGTTCAAATTACCAAACAATTGTCCTCATTTTACATGCAATCAAGAATATCTTTAAGATTCTGCAAGTTAGGTTCAGCAATCTTTGAACCAAGAGTTATCAGATGGGGTGGCAAAGTGGCTCAGTGGATAGAACACTGGCCCTGGAGTCAGGAGTACCTGAGTTCAAATCCAGCCTCAGACACTTAATAATTACCTAACTGTGTGGCCTTGGGCAAGCCACTTAATTCCATTGCCTTGCAAAAACCTAAAAAACCCCAAAAACAAACAAAAAAGAGTTATCAGATGGTCAGGTTAATTTTTGAAGAGGTGAAAGAACTAGTGACCAAATTGCCAACATTCACTGGATTATGGAAAAAGCAAAGGAGTTACAGAAAAAAACAAAACAAAGTATCTCCTTCTGCTTCTTTGACTACACTAAAGTCTTTGACTGTGTGGATCACAACAAAATGTGGCAAATAAAATAGGAGTACCAGGTCACCTAACTTGTCTCCTGAGGAACCTATATGAGGGCTGAGAAGCAACAGTTAGAACTGAACATTGAATGACTGATTGGTTTAAGATTAGAAAAGGAGTATGACAAGGTTACATACTGTTACCTTAGTTATTTAACTTGTATTTTTTTTTTGCAAGGCAAATGGGGTTAAGTGACTTAATAGAGTTGGTGCTCTATCCACTGAGCCACCTAGCCTCCCCTATTTAACTTATATGTATAGTGTATCATGTGAAATGCCAGGCTGGATGAAATAATGAGCTAGAATTATGGTTGCCAGGAGAAATATCAACAATCCTATATATGCAGATGATATCACTCTGATAACAGAAAGTAAAGAGAAATTAAGAAACCTCTGATGATGAAAGAAGAGAGTGTAAAACCTGAGGAAGTTTGACATTAAAAAAAACCTGAAGATCTTGGGAACTAGTCCCATCACTTCCTGGCAGAGGGAGAAGAAATGGAAGTGGTGACAGATTTTATATTTTGGGGCTCAAAGATCACTGTAGATGGTGACTACAGCTATGAAATTAAAATATACTTTCTCGGAGTGGCTAGGTGGTATAATGGATAGAGCACCAGCCCTGGAGTCAGGAGTACCTGAGGTCAAATCTGACCTCAGACACTTAATAGTTACCTAGATGTGTGACCTTGGGCAAGTCACTTAATCCCACTGCCTTGCAAAAACCAAAAAAAAATCCATCAAAAGATACTTTCTCCTTGTTAGACAAACTATGGCAAAGCTAGATATACTAAAAAGCAAAGACATCATCTTTCTGACAAAGGTCCATATAGTTAAAGCTATGATTTTTCCAATTGCAATGTTTAGTTCTGGGAGCTGGACCATTAGGAAAGTAAAGTGTCCCAGGAGTGATGCTTTCAAATTGTGGTACTAGACTTTTGGGAGTACTTAGACAGTGAGAAGGTGAAATCAGTCAATACTTAATTCAGATTATTCACTGGAAGGTCAAATATTGTAGTTGAAGCTTAAATACTTTGTCTATAGGGATTCATTGGAAAAGACTCTGATTTTAGGAAAGATAGAATGCAAAAGGAAAAGGAAATTATAGAGGATGAGAAGGAGGGATAATGTTTCTGGTCTATGGGGTCACAAAGAGCTGGAAATTCCTGAATAACTATAATAATGTTGAAGGGGCAGCTAGCTGGTACAGAGGATAGAGCACTGACCCTGAAATCAGAAAGACCTGAGTTCAAATTCGTTCTCAGATACTAATAATTACCTAACTGTGTGACCTTGAGCAAATCACTTAACCCTATTGTCTTACAAAAACAATAAAAAAATAATAGTGCTGAGAAGCCTTAGACTTTAATTTTAATGGGAAGATTCATATATTTTGATGCAGAAGAAAGAAATCAGATCAAGGAATACAGAGTACACAGTCTACAATAAGGTAAATGAAAGCAAAACCAAAAGGCAGTTGGATTTAGATGAAAGGCAAAGAATATATGTTGGTTTCAGAGGACAGATTATGAAATAGTATGCTGCCTTCTTTGGAGAGAGCTAGAGAAATGTAGGCTTTTAGAGAATGTTTTAAGATAGAAAGATAGATAGCAACTAGGTGAGACAGTATATAAAATACTGGGTCCAGAGTTAAGGAAGACCTAGTTCAAATCCAGACTCAGACACTTGTTAGCTATATGTTCCTAGGCAAGTCCCTTAACCCTGTTTGCCTCAGTTTCATTGTAAAATGAACTGGAAAAGTAAATGGTAAACCACTTCATTATCTTTACTAAGAAAAGCCCAAATGGGACAAAGAGTCAGGTAGACTAAAATGAAAATGATTAAACAATAATAAATTTATGTGTGTATGTATTTACATACATAAAAATCTTATATATATTCACACACATATACACATATTCTATTAGATGTGGTTTTTATGAAAGTCAGTTTTTCTTTAGGATAGCAAGGGTCAGGAGGAATAGCTTTAGTAAATTATTGTATAAAAAGGCATCAACAAAATTTTTTAAAATGTGCAATGATGGTTAATGTGTAATATGCTTTGCATGACTTCATATATATAATGAGTATCATATTTCTTGCTTTCTCAATGTGTGGGTGAGGGAGTAGAGGGAGTGCTTTCTCAATGGGTAGGTGATGGAGTAGAGGGAGTGAAAATAAAAATTAGCAGTATATGTTTATTTGCATATGTGTATGTGTATATATACATATATGTGTGTATGTATAAATATTGTGAAATTTCAAATCTTTTCAAACCAAGATTCTGTATATGAAAATTTTTTTTGTATACAGTGAAATATAGGCTTAAGGGTTTGACAAAAGGTTATGATGGTAAATATTAGAGGCAGGATTTGAATCTAGGCACAAAGCCTCCACTGTCAGTATGCTTTCCCCATTCTATACTCCCTGCCCCAGAAGCTGGTAATCATCACCAAAAAGGTGTCTTCTTACTCTTTCTGACTTTATACGGAATGTGTTTAAAATGGAATTGTAAACGTTCAACAAAACTACTTTAAGGTTCTTCTTGAAACTTGAACAAGATCTCAAAGTAAAGCCCTCCAAATTAGATTAGAGAATAATGGAAGCAAAAGCAGAGATTGTCAGAAATTGTTAATGGGTTATATAGATCTGCCCTGTAGAGAAGATCACCAGTTTTGGGTGAATTTGGATTGTAGCTAGCTAGGCTCTGCCATTTGAATTGATACTCTATCACTACTCTGCCTTCTGGATCTATTAATCATCCCACAATCTTACGAGACAGGAAAGTATATTGATAAGCTAGAACATGTCTTGATAGCATAATCAAGACAGGAAGGAGATTAGAGTCCATCTCACAAGAGAAAACTGGGCAGAAAAGAGTAAATTTAGTGGGGCAAAAATATCTTGGTTCGAGTATTTGGAGGCCTATCATATGGGGGAGGAATTAAACTTAATCTTTTTTGGCCTCAGAGGAAAAGACCAGAAAGAATCTTTTCTAGTTGCAAAGAAGTAAACATATTTGTAATGTTAGGAAAAACTTAACAATTATAGCTGCCCCAAAATGGGGCCTTCCCCCTCTTTAGAGGTCTACTAGCAGAGATGAGATAAGCGCTTGCCAGGTATGTTATAGTGGTGATTCCTCCCAGACATGGGTGTTTTCCAACTCTCAGATTCTCTAAGTAGGCCAAGTATCCAGAGATGGGCTTTGCACAACAGTAGGTGAGGAGGGTTTTAGTTGCTTTGGTTTTGTTTTATTTTGTTTTCCTCTGAGCCCCCATCACCTCCTTGTTTTCCAATGCAAAAGAGTGACCTGAAAATTTTTGCTTAGGAGCAGCTACCTAGAGACATGTGTGGTGCTTGCTGGGGAGAAACAGAAGCAGTCAAAATCCTTGAAATCCACAGATAATCCCAAACCTCACGTTAGTCTCTCCTTTCAGCCCATTAACCCCACCTAACCCCAGGCTTTTACTAATACTGGCAATAAGTAAGCAAAACTGACTGGCTGGATTTTTACTCGGGTTGGGCAGGGGTTCAAGACATAGATAAATAAAGAGAAATAGCCAAGAGGGGTAAAAGGAGAGACAGGGGTGTGTAAAGATAATCCTAAAGCAGCTACTAAACTCCTCAAGGAGAAGACTGTGATGGGTGAACGTTTATTGAGACCTAAGGACCCAGGAGGTGCTGGAGAGAAAGACCAAAGCAATTGAAGTTAGGTTTTTATTAACAGACCTGCTCTGGAATGGTTAATCATTCACTGGTGAAGTTACACTTTCAAAACAGAGAGAAAGCCAGCAGCTTTGAGAGATTCTTCTGCTGTTTGTTTAGCCCATGGCTCTCTGGGCTTGTAACTGATAGGTTTAAGCACAGAAAATCACAAATTCCCTAGATGCTTCCTTAACTCATTAGCCAGGATGACTGCTTGTGTTTGATAGCTGAAGGAAGTGAGGGTGGGGGGAGTGGAGCTGACAAATCACTTGGAACAGGACAAAATGGGATGGTGAAGAGTTCCCTTTAAAAAATAATCTGCAAATGATAAAGGGAAAATTGGGAATTCCTATAGTAGGTGAGCCACCAACTGGGCTTCTGGAAAAGAGAATCTGTTTTGTCTGTGGAGCAACCTGAATTTTCTCTGTCTCTGACCCTCTCTCTGTCTCTGTCTGTCTCTTTTTTCTCCCACACAGGCAAATAAACACACACCCACTTAGGACAACTTTCAGCTTTAGGGAGTCACAGGGCTTTTTTATACTTAGCAACTGTTTCACCCACACAGAAATAATAAAGCCTTCTCCTGGGGAAGAGTCCAAGTGTTGGATTAAGGAGATGGAGACTCCTGAGTTCAATTCTGTCTCAGGTGTGGGATCCGAGGTAAGTTATTTAACCATTCAGCCTCAGTTCCCTCATCTGTAAAATGGGGATAATAATAGTAATAATAATAATAATAATAGTAATAAGAGAGATAACATGTGCAAAATGCTTGACAAACCTTAAAACATTATATAAATGCTACTATTTTGCTGTTGTCCAGTCATATTTTTCAGTCATATCTGAATTTTGTGAACCCTTTTGGGGTTTTCTTGAAAAAAACATTGGAGTAGTTTGTCATTTCCTTCTCCAACTCATTTTACAGATGGGAAATGGAGGCAAATAGTGTTAAGTTACTTACCCAGGTCATCTAGTAAGTATCCAAGGCTGGATTTGAACTCCTGAAGCTGAATCCTCCTGATTCCAGATCTGGCACTTTGTTCTCAGTGCCAGCTAGCTGCCTTAAAAGCTATGATTGTTATTAGTGTTGTTATTAAATGATAGAAGGGGACCTTAGTCATTTGGATTCAAAATTTCTAGTGTGCTTTTTAAAAAAAAAATCAAGATAGTGCCCTTGATAATCTACATACTTATTCCAACAATGGCCATTGTTCACACATATCAGGGTCTTTAACACATCTATCTAAATGTCCTCCATGGTGGTAGATGATCATTCTCTTGAGTATTTGATTTTTATAAGTAGTCTAAAGTTATTGATTTTTATAAGCAGCCAAATGTCATATGGAGCCAAGCCTAACAAATTAACTGCATCATACCATATTTGGTCAGAAACAAGATAGAACAAAACAATGTTTTTCTTTTGTGTGTGTGTGTGTGTGTTTGTGTGTGTGTGTGTGTGTGTGTGTGTGTGTGTGTGTGTGTATGTGTGTGTGGTTCATTAAAGTGGTCTATAGGTAGCTCCAAAAGATGAATTTCTACATTTTTTGAGCAATGGCTATATTCATGGAATGAATATATCTTCTTAGGGATCATTCAGTCAAGAGGATCATGCATTAATACTTTGAAGAGACCTTAGTGGTTGTTGAGTCCAACCCCCCTCTTTTCACATGGGAGAAAATGAGTCTGAGATAGATTAAGGGATCTGTTCAGAGTCACTAGTGGTAAAAATAGAATTTGAACCTATGTCTTCCAGATTTCAGATCTAATACTCTGTCCACCAAGTGACTACTTTATAGGGGAGTATAGGATAGGGCTTGACCTAGATTTTTAAAAATTCTCATTTCTTTATAGCCATACCTACCACCTTCCTATGAGTTTGATTCTAACCTGTTGCCAAAGTCATCTTTTTCTCTAGGTTTCAAAATAAAGCTTGGCCCTTCAGATCATCTGGGGCCTGGTCCAATTCATGGAGCCAAGTTTGCCTGCCAGTGAGCATCATGAATGTCAATGAGAATTTGGCCTAGAGCCTAGAGCCCCAAGCTCCTGGTTTGAATAGGTGAGATCTCCTTGTCACAGGGCTCTGAATTCCAGAATTCTCTACTGCACCTTCTTTGCCCTCTGGGCTTTCTCTCTTTCTCCTCTTTCATGATGGGACATGACAAGTGATTAATTCACATAATGGAAAGTGGGCCGGTAGGTAATAGGAGAAGGTGCTGCAGACATTATATCTATGTATTATGCCTGTCTTCACAGTATTTCATGAATTGAGAATTTCCCAAGCCTAGAACACCTTGATCAAGATTTTTCACCATTAAATATAGGGGTACAGTGTGGGTGGAGGATCCCAACAAGCTTGCTTTTTGATTTTAATTTTTCCAAATGTGACTTCTTGGCAAGCTTCCAATTTTCTTTTTAATTATTTTTAATATATTTGCTCAGAAGGAAAGTGAAATAATATTTTTTATGCTATAAATCTTATAGAAATGCTGATGAATGTGAAAGATATGACATCTCACCAGGAACAAAGAGAAAACTGAAAACCTCCACTTGAGGATGGGGGCAGGATAGAGGGAGAATTTTAGGCCACATAAAAGCAAAATATATCAATAATTTTTGAAAAAGAAAATTACTCTTGCAACAAGAATGAAAGGAAAAGCATAATATTCTAATTTGTTTAGGACCACTTTTAATTATTAATTGATTCATTAATTTATTCATTGACCTCTAATAATTAATATCAAACATTAAAGAAGTCATTTTATATTTGTCTTTCTGGGGCACTTTCTTTTCTTTTCTGTAAAATAAAGGTGTTGAACTAGACCAAGGTGTTAAACTCAGAAAAGGGAGCCACCGGACTAGATATAAGAATCCTTGTAGTCCACATATTGACTTAGTATTAAAAATATATTATTGTGTATATTTTATTCTATTTTTATTTTGTTAAATATTCTCCAATTACATTTTATTCTGATTTAGGCTTCTCAGGAGTATTATGGAGCATATATGGTTCATGGGGCATTGTTTAACACCTCTGACCTAGATGATCTCTAAGAATCTGAGAGGGGGGGCAGTTAGGTGGCGCAATGGATAGAGCACTGGCCCTGGAGTTAGGAAGACCTGAGTTCATATCTGACTTCAGACACTTACTAATTACCTAGCTGTGATCTTGGTCAAGTCACTTAACCCCATTGCCTTGCAAAAAAAAAAAAACCCTAAAAAAAATCCCCCCCCAAAACAAAAAAAAAGAATCTGAGATAGGATTGACTTCAGGGGTCAAAGAAGAGCAAAAACATTGCAAGAAACATTCTATTAGAGGAAATATTATATTTCATACTATTACAGATGGCACAATAGATGTTATCACAAAGACCTGTGCTCAAAATCTGTCTCAGTTGCTTATTTAGCGTTGTGTCCTTGAAAAAGTGACTTAGTCACTCAACCTCAGTTTTTCTCATCTGCAAAATGGGAATTAATGCCCTCTAACTCCTCTTCTAACTAGGGCTACAATCCTTTGTTGGAGTATATGACTATTCTCCCATCTTGGTAAAAAAGTAAATGATAGAGGGTGGCTAGGTGGCGTAGTAGATAGATCATTGGCCCTGGAGTTGGGAGAACTTGGCTTCAAATCTGACCTCAGACACTTAATAATTACTTAACTGTGTGGCATTGGGCAAGCCAGTTAACCCCATTGCCTTGCAAAAACCTAAGGGGGAAAAAAGAGTAAATGATAGAATAGCAACTTTAAGTATTCCTTGACCATGTGAGAAATGAAAATAAAAAATAAAAAAATTAGATATAAAATGGCTTATTCCTCCACAAAGGACAGATTTTAAATTGTACATGAATAAAAATAAGATTATTCAATAATCAACCTCTACCTTCCAATGTGAAAAATATTCCAACTGATTTGAAAGGTAGGAGGTATAAGGCATATCAATTGGAAAGGACTCTGGTTTTGGAAATTGGACAAGTCACAACCTCTCTTCTGAAGGGATTGGATTAAATGAAGAACTCCTAAATTTCCCTACAGCCTTAAATCTATTATTCTATGATTTTATGATTGGGTTTTAATCCCACATCAGACCCAGGAAAGCTATCTTTTCTATCCACAAGAGAACTTCCTGAGAACATGGCTTCCTGTGTTTTCTTGATTAGATTTTATCTTCTTCACAATCAGGATCATATTAATGCAGGGAAACAGCTATTCTCAGAAGAAAAAAATTTTTATCAGGAACATACAGAAGCAGCTGCCTTCTCTCTTACTCTCAGACTGGACAATTAAAATTATCCCAAGTCACAGAAGGCAAATTCCATTAGGACAAATTAAGTTTCATTTGTGTGCTCCTCTTCCCACCCCTCACCCCAAACCAGTTTAGGGAAGGGTTTCTTCTAACAGACTACCATTCTCTGGAAATAAATAGCCTGGTCATATACCCCTAAAGTGGACACTTCCCTTGTGTGTATCCTCAATAACTGTTCCTATTATCAAAGCAAAAATAGGTATATTAACAAAAGTGATTCCCAAGGCCTGGAAATTTCTAATGATTTCTAGTTGTATCAGCATTTGAGATACATCTGTGGAATATTGGAAATAGGGCTATATTTTGGGTCAAGAGGCAAAGATCAATCTTATCCTTGACAATTAGGGGGATAGATCTGGTGCTCGAAGGGATCTCAGAAGTGATCTAGCTTGACTCTCTTATTTTTGCAAATGAGGAAACTGAGGCCCAGAAACAGAGATAAAAAGCAGGTATAATTTGAACCCACATTCTTAAGTGTTGGTTCTCTTTCTACTACATCAAACTGCTAGTTATATGAACTTGGGCAAATTATTTGACTTCGCTGAGGTTAGAAAAGTTCTATCCTTGATACCTTTTTCTTATGCGGAGATAAATGTGGACTTTCAAAGATTATTCAAGCAAAATGAAGTCTAAGATAGGGTCATAGAAGGGGAAAGCATTTGTGTGTGAATTTTACAACTTAGAAAACAGACAAAAAGTATAGGAAATCTCATCAGAAGACTGGCTGATAGACAGTAGTGAATGACCTATGAGACAAAAGACCTGTCCTCATAATTGTTTCTCAGTTCCTTTGGTAGCAGAGAAGGGATCAAAGGGTACTAATTATTCTGTATTTCTTAGACCCTATAAATATTATATGAAAGAATGATTCAAAAACCCCTCTGAAACCTTGAGGCTGGCTTTATCTGCCTGTGAAAAGGTCAGGAATGTAGCTAAACAGGTAGTTGAGATAATGCCCTTGACCTCTGGGCTTTCCTGTTCTCTTTACCTCTTCCCTACCTACTTGGCTACAATGGGAAAACAGAAAAGTGTTGTGCTTCAGAAAATGGGGAATCTTAAACCCTAGAATATTTTTGAGAGGCAAGTAAAAAATTCATTCCCTAGCTTACAGTCTTGATTTCAAAGAAATTAGGAGGTATATAGAATATTCAATTAAATGAGGATAAGCTCTTTTGCAAAAAGGCCCACTGTCCTGGACAAATCTAAAGACTAAATTTGAGAATGTTAATTAGAACACTTTTCTATTCCCCTCAACTTGGTTAGTATTTGGGGCTAACAATTTTCTTTTGGGAAGTAAGAGGCCTCAAAAACCAAGATGCTAAAAGTGTATGCCACATATCAGAGATTTTAGCTATGCCAGAAAATGGAGGCTTTAGAAAGAATGGAGGGGCAGCTAGGTGGCGCAGTGGTTAGAGCACTGGCCTTGGAGTCAGGAGTATCTGAGTTCAAATCTGACTTCAGACACTTAATAATTGCCTAGCTGTGTGGCCTTGGGCAAGCCACTTAACCTCATTGCCTTGCAAAAACTAAAAAAAAAAAGCATGGAAAAACAGGATCCAAAGGAGATGATGTTAGAGCAACATTCAGCAGAGTGAAATTCTGATAGTATATCTTCAGGGGTTTATGTGACTTGTTAAGCAGTGTTTAGGGGAGACAATGAGACATGGCCCTGAAGCCTTAGAGGTATGATTAGTCTCTCTACAATTATACCCTAGTCACTTATGTTTCCTCTGTGAGCATCTGTCTATATGTGTGTTCTGGTCATACATACTCCCTATATGCATATCTCTCCATTTACATTCCCTGTCATCCATCTCTATGTGTATCTATTTTTCCTATTTATGGTGTGAGTAATTGTGGGAGAGCAACTGGTGTATATAGGGAATATTTTGTTACTACTTTTATTACTGTGTTGCTTATCTGTCTGTGTTCTGAACCAGTCAACTGGTTGGCTGACTATTAAAGGTAATTGTATAGGTTGGGGGTTGTGAGCTCTGGGTTTAGAGTTTATGGAAGCATCACAAAATGCTTCCAGTTTGGGGTAAACAGTTCCTGGGAATTCACCCTCTGAATTGAGGGGGGGGGTAGAAATCTGCTCATGTGCTACAATTAATTTAATTATTGGTATTCTTAAAGTTTTTTTTATTCCTTGATGTCTGAGTTGATACATTGTTGGAGGAACTGAATCACTTCTATATTTTGACATTACTTCTATAAATGAAACCAGGAGACAAGAAAGGAAGTGTAGTTCATTGGAAGGATGTTCTATAGATTTTCCTCAGAGAGGTGAGTAAGGAATTAACTGAACTGATCTCATCACATGGCCCAAGGACACAGAAATATCATTTAATGGGATATTTGGCCATCTTGCCTCAAAGTACTCATGATGAACATAAGCCAACATGATCACAGAGATAATTGCAGCATATATACCAACATCTGTTGCAAAAAAAAAATGAAGAAAAATGGTATGAAGAACTTGACAAAACTATCCAAAGTGTCAAAATGCACATTGACTCTAAAATGAAGGTGAACATTTCAGAAAAATGGCAAAAACTTTCTTGAATTCTGAATTCATACTTTGGTAAATGGAGAAAACTGAAGATGAAACATGTCTCCTTCCTCTTGGGAACGAGTGAGAATGTGGGTCCCTTTCAGCTCTAAACCCATGCACAATGAACTTGAGCTCTAATAAGTTTCAAATCCTTTCTTAAACTGTTTGGCTCATTAAGCACCCTTTCCTGTCTTCCTTCCCCATCCCAGTATCCTTGGGGAAGATTATTTTAAAATCTAGTTTTGGTCCATAATAAGGGCCCCTTCAATAGGGTTGGGGGTAGAAAGAAGAAAAATATTCAATGTTCAATGTAACCAGGTATGGAATAGCTATTTATTTATTAAGAAATATATTAACAAAAAATATTCCTACAAGTAGGCACTAATAAAGCTATCAGCAATAATAAATACTAGCATCATGTCCCTGGAGGTTGAGGCTTAAGCATAAGAACATGAAGTAATTTTGGGAACTGTTGAATAGATGTTTAACATTTTGCCTCCCTCTGCACTGATTCCCTCTAAGGTGCATGTTTTCTGACATGTTAGGCTAGGAATTGAGTGTATCTTCTAGCCAGTGGTCATTTCTCCAAGCACAGAGACTCCTCCTATTATCAGTGTCCAGGATTGGACACAGCCATCTCAGGATCACTACTTTATTACCTATACTCAGGAAAGAAACACAAACAGGGAAAAGGCAGCTAGGAAACCCATGGACCAAACTAAACTTATCTAGCCAAGCCCCCACTTTTGCTCTTGTGAGTTAACTGTTTGGTATTTTTCCCCATAGTAAAGGGAAAGGACACTGTTGTCTTCTCCAGTCCATCCCCCTATGATAAACTCAAATAGGCCTAATATAATTTGCAAATAGAGACTTCCCGACAGGGATCACTTTCTTTTAAAGATCCACTGAATTATTGACTCATCATTCTCAAAGTAATTGAGCCCTTCAGCACTTGGCCCATTGTGCAATTGGAGGTAGGAGTTGATATTCCCAAAGAGCCTAAGGACTGAACTAGTATACATGTGGTCAGTTAAAAGTAGCCAGGAGAACTCTGAATATGCCCTATAACACATAAGAAAAACATTCTTATAAAAATGTTGTGAAAGTGAGAAAATAGATGTATGGGTCCCTATATTCTCAAATGTCTTTTGGAGGGACAAAAGTATTGTCTGTGAACTTTTTTTTTTCATTCATGTGAAATCTTTCCTTACTTGAGTTATTTTGAAAAGCAATCAAATGTCTTACAATTGTGGTAATTCTCAGTGGAGTTTACTCATGTAGTAAGACAGTAACGGAAGTTTATTGTGTTAAAGTGAAGTATGTATGTCAATATGACAGTGAGTAAGACAAAATGTAAATTGTAATAAGCTCCAGAATCTTATTGTCTTATGAAAAAACATGTGTTTTGGTCAGAGTAAAATGTTTAGCAGTTTCTTCATCAGTTAGACCTTCTCAACAAGTTACTTGAGCTGGAGAGGAACAGATTCAGAAGATACAGAAAGCTATTGGATGTCTCCAGGGGAGAAAGGAGGAGAGAAGGAGAGACACTAGACCAATTAATCTCCACCATCTCTTGTCTATGTGTACATTGTTTAGTCAAGGGGATCTGCCCCTTTTAATACCTGCAATTTCCCTTTGATTCTATAAGTATAACTACCCCTACTTATGCCCCTCTTCTTATGAAAAGGAGAAGAGGCAGGATGAAGATTTTCTCCATTGAGAGAAAAGGAGGTCATGATTATTGGGTGGCATGATTATATCCGACATGAGTCTGTATATCCCATCTAGGTAGAGTACTATCTCTGATTTAGAGAATGGGGTATTAGTAATGGTGGGAAGAGAATCCAGCTGACAGAAGTTATTGCCCAATCTTTTGATGTGGCTAACTGTTGGGTTTGTGGTGGTCCATAGAAATGGCCTTAGGTACCACTCCTTCTGAGTCTGGCCTAGATTCTCAGTTCCTGGTCAGAGGTGCACTATGGCACAGGCTTCTGGTCCAGAGGAGAGAAACACCAGTGGCATTTGACTGAGTCAGTTTAGGGTGATTATTGTTTGTATCCATCTGAACAGGATATTTTCCTGGAAAGTAGCAAATGTCTGTGGACTTATGTCCAGAAGCAGGATACACATATTCTGGACTGTGCAACTTATAGAAATAGGGGAACTGAGACTCATGTGAGATGTAATGATAGTACCTGGATCCCTTGTCAGGATGCATTACGGTAAAGAAAATTGTGATTACTACTACATATACCCATCTGCCAAGGGTTGGTCAGGGAGTTGTTATCCAGATTTATGGATTTGCTACCTGGGCACAGGATAGTAGTTAGGGCTATGGAACCCCAATTTATATCCTGATTAGATTCTAAGCTGTAGTGGAAACAATTACCAATTAGACAGTTAGGGCTCTAGACTTGCTGGCTGACTAAGCCATGCAAACAGGAGAGAGTTTTTCAACAAAGAATTGTATTAGACAGTCTGTTGACTGGAGAAGGAGGAGTTTGTGTAAAAGAAATAAGGACATCAGAAAGTTGGCCTGTCATGTCAATAACAAGGATTGTGATTTAAGCAAGAAATCACTAATAAGGTGTGGAACCCAAATTTTTATTTAAAAAGAAATTCTTATTAAAAAAAGAAAATGGGGGAATTATGAGGAATATGGGGGTGTTTGGATTCCACAAGAATGTGAAGGCAGATTACATTAGTTTACATTTCAAAGACTGAAGTCTGCCTGTATTGTTGCCCATGGGCAGGTATGGGAGTTAAGACAAAAAGGCTTAGCCTCAACCAGGCTAAGTCAGGTCTATCCCACCTAGTTCTGGGGTGGGAAAAACATTTGGGGATGAATGTATCCTTTAGATTTGTAACCCCAGTCAGTGATTGGCGTAAAGGGGTAGGAACAAGCCTTTCAAAGCACATATAACACCTAACATTTCTGGGATTCAGTGCCCTTCTCCCCTTAAGAGAGAGGTGATCCATCTTTACAAAAATGTATTAATAAGAAACTATTTTATTCACTCTGGAAAAAAATTGTGTCACCACTAACATGAATTTCTTCTCAAGGTGTTTAGTCAAATTGAGTTGCTGTCTCTATGCCATATTTATCTATAAAGTAGGTGCTATTATTATTCCCATTTGACATTGAAGAAACTTACAGAGGGTCACCTAGCTAATAAGTGATTGAGGCTATACTTGCATTCATATTCATATCTTTCTGACTCCAGGTCCAGGCCTCTATCCAGTGTTGCTAGCTGCCTCACATTCTTTATCACCAATCCTCTGAATTGGTGGTTGTTCATTTGCTGAGCAAATTCTTAAATTTTTTAATTTTGCAATGTTGTTGTAGTATAAATTAGTTCTTTTCATTTCATGTTGCATCCATTCATACAAATCTTACCATTTCTTTCTTCATTTCTTTTTTTTTTAGGTTTTTGCAAGGCAAATGGGGTTAAGTGGCTTGCCTAAGGCCACACAGCTAGGTAATTATTAAGTGTCTGAGATTGGATTTGAACCCAGGTACTCCTGACTCCAGGGCTGGTGCTTTATCCACTGCGCCACCTAGCCACCCCTCTTTCTTCATTTCTTACAGCATATCACAGTTCCATTACATTCATATGACAAGTTTTGTTCAAACAGTCCCCAATTAATGTGCACCCCCTAAATTTCAAGTTCTTTGCCACTACAAAAAGAGCTGCAATAAATATTTTTGTACTTTCAGAATCTTTTCCTCTAACTTCCTTTGGTTAAAGGAGGCATTGCTAGGTCAAAGGATATACATATTAGTAATTCAGGGGGGCATAGTTTTAAATTGCTTTCAGGCATTTGGCTGGACCAAAACACAGCTCCTCTAGTTGTGCATTTAGAGTACCTGCTTTCCTATAGTTCCTCAATATTTACCAATTTTCTTTCTTTGGTCAACTTCACCAATATGATAGGTCTGAGAGAACCTCATGAGATAAAACTTTTATTTGTATTTATTTGTACAAATAATGATTTGGAATAGTTTTTCTTATGACCTCAGATAGCTTGACTATCTTCCCCATTGAAGGGAGAAATTGCTAATGAAAATATGAGATAAAAAAAGGTAAATGTCAACTTAGAATTTTCTACACAAGATCATGTCTTCACAGTCATACAACTAAATGAAAAATACAGAGAATACCCAATTCTATTGTCTATTTTATTTATTATAATTTTTTTGCTTTAATTGAATAAAATGTATAGTATGTTTAAGGTTGTACTCAAAGTAATCCCCATATTTGTGTGTGTATGAGTGTATTAAAATCTTACACATGACATAGTGTACATAATGGTTTTTAGCCTATATCTATGCTTTCATTAATATAGAGAACTTTTACGGAAACTTTCTCTATCAGTGCAAATAAGAAACTGTCCTAAATTTTGTCCTAAGAAATTTGCCTGAAATATCGAAAAAGGTTATATGTTTTGTTCAAGCTTCGTAGGCCAATATGTATTGTGTGATACATATTTAACACTTGTGATAAAATCATTTATTTGACAACTGTAGCCATGAAAATAACTTTGATCAGTGATGTACTACATCAAGATCAAGCAAGGTAAAAACTAGACTGACATATGCTTACCCAAGATATATATACTCATGTGTCATAAAAAAATATCCTGGGTAGAACTGGGACTCTCTAGCCATGGAGAAGCTACTCCCATACCTTGGCCCATTAACTCTCATTTAGATATTTTGTTTCGAAAGTAATGAGCAGACTCACTTTGAAACCTTGAGGTCCAGCAACAATGTATTCAGTGTCCTATTTTTTGTGAACAGGCCGTATTGGTTAAAAAATTGTGTGTGTAGATAGATGCACACTCAAATGAGCTTAGAGTGAAACAAATTTACTCCCTGTGTGGTATTGAGAAACCATCAATATGACAAAGATGAGGCACATCAAAACAAGAACGGTACTCCCCAGGTGGTGTTGGAAGATTGCCATACACATGGTGTTGTAAACTGAGTTCTCTAGAGCAGCAACCTTCCAAGTGGGGTGTGTATATACCCCAAGGGGAATGCAAGATGATCCATTGAGGTAGAAGAAGAAAATATTAGAACTCCTATTTTTATTTTGTTTGATCTAAAAATAATTAAGCTGTAATAGTATTTAATATACAGATTGAAACCAAAATCCATACTTGATCCTGTAATTCTAAAACTTCTCTCTGTTGATTATTTCCAATTTATTCTGTATATAACTTGTTTGTACAGAGTTATCTCCCTAGACTGTGAAATCCTTGAGAGTAGTTGTTTGCTTTTCTACATATCCCCAGCACTTAGCACAGTCTGCATAGTAGGTGCTTTATAAGTGTTTTTAAGTGTTTATTTATTATAAGTGGTCACTTGATATATCCTGAAGGAAGAGTCGGAGGTCCTCAATAGGAAGGGCTGACTAGGTGCTTTATTCATTAGTTTCCTGGTATTGCAATGCATTGCAGATACCTGATTTCATGGATTCATGGTTTATATTATCTGGTTTTCTCTATACTGATGTTAGAATATAATCTCCTTGAGACTAGAAATTGTTTCATTCTTTGTCTGTATCCCTAACACCTAGCACAGTGCCTGGCACACAGTAAGAGTTTAATAACTGCTTTTAATCAATTGATTAAAAGGATTCTTATAAAGAAACATAAAATGGAGGATAAGTCCAGTCTCATTTAAATCCAATTCACTTGCAATCAAGACTTCACCTTCCTGATGTCATTGGTTCAGTTGGTGCAGTGGATAGATCACTGGCCTTGGAGTCAGGAGAACAGAAGTACAAATCTAGCCTCAGACACTGACTCTCACTAGCTGTGTGACCTTGGGCAAGTCACTATCCTGATTGCTTCTCATCCAGAGCCATCTACAGTCATCCTGATTCATATCTAACCACTGGACCCAGATAGCTGTGGAGGAGAAAGTGAAAGTGATGACTTAGCACAGCATTCCCTCATTCAAATCCAATTCACTTGCTTGTTATGGCATCACCTCACTGATGTGGTCTTCTTCAAAAGTGAAGGACACTTTCAGAGGTTATTCATACCTTTTTGATCACTAAATGTTTTATATGTAAGAACTATACCATTCCTATCCTCATTGAAAATGTGTATCTTTGAAAATTTGAAATTTTCTTTTAAAAAGTGTTTTTAAAAATCATTTTCTGGATTTTATCTTATGGGGAAGTTGAGTCTATTATTTTATGAAAGGGATTTTTTTCTTTAATTTAATAAGGTACAGTATTTGTGTTTCTAAGACTCTATGGTGTCCCTATGTTTCTCATTTTGCATTAAAATATGTACTTCCTTAAAAAAATTAAAAAAAGTGAAGGACAAACATTATTATTATTCAAGAATTTAGGACAAACAACAATCTTCTCAAAACTTCCTTTTCAGGGAAGCATCTAGACCATTCCTTTATTTCTCTCTAGGGTCTGCTCCTGTCTCTCTGTA
This sequence comes from Macrotis lagotis, assembly GCF_037893015.1. Classification (NCBI taxonomy): domain Eukaryota; kingdom Metazoa; phylum Chordata; class Mammalia; order Peramelemorphia; family Peramelidae; genus Macrotis; species Macrotis lagotis. The sequence continues at coordinate 131,838,353 of NC_133666.1, read as the reverse complement.
CCTCACTTACCCCATCCCCCAAAGAAAAATGACTGGGTCAGTCATGTTTATATCTTCCTTCTTTTTCAGGCTCTGTTCCTGATTTTCCAGACTTCCCTGCCCCTTATTTTTCAACTTCTTTTTATATGTTGCCTTCTCTCATTAGAAAACAAGTTCTTTGAAGACAAAGACTATCTTTATTTTTGCTTGTATTTGTTTTCCCCAGCACTTAGCACAATGATTGACATTAATAAGAGCTTAATAAATTTGATTGACATATAGCAGGCAAATTTCAGTAAAAAAAGAGAAACAAAACCAAAACCCAACAACAATCCAATATATAGAATTGAATAATGAGTCTCATCATTTAGCAAGCACAGCTAGTGATGTACTTCTTCCATTTGGACAGATATATATCTTTTTTTTAAAAGATTTTTCAAGGCAATGGGGTTAAGTGGCTTGCCCAAGGCCACATGGCTAGGTAATTATCAAGTGTCTGAGGTCGGATTTGAACCCAGGTACTCCTGACTCCAAGGCCAGTGTTCCATTCACTGTGCCACCTAGCCGCCCCAGATATCTTTTAATAGCATCTTTTTCTGTTATGATAAAAATTCGAGAAATCCTCAAAGATCTTTTATGCCATTAATAAGTAAAATAAAAATAACATAAATTTTTTTAGTTTATCTTTTTCTTTCCCTTTAAAATTTTTATTTCTGTGTGTGTATGTTTTATAGGAATAGATGTTAAGGATTAGATCTGTAAGTCTATTGATGCATAGAAATTCCAGATAAGCTCACTAGCCTCTCTGTGATATGTAGTTTTATTAAGTTGCCTGTATCACTAAAGGGTCTTTTGGCCATTATGTACCAAGACTATACTTGAATCCAAGTTGTCCTAGTGTCAAAATCAACTCTTGATCCATTTTAATACCAGACTGCCTATAGTGCAGAGAGAGACAAAAAATATTCAAAATTCATTTATTGATAGGGATGCTCATTAAGTTTGGAAACTAATACTCTAGAGTAATGGAGGTCTTGGATAGCCTTTAGCAAAAGAATTCCTACTTAGTAGTCTGGGACTTCTGTTCTCCTATCTCTGGAGATGCAGTCAGATTTACATCAGTCAGAGCTCAAGGCTAGACATCACCTCAGACCAGGGATTACTATATTGCTGATGTCACCAGGCCAGGATAGAGCTCAGTTTTTATAATTCTTCCTGAAACTATGTCTATATTCAGTTAGTCTTTTCAGACATCATGGTTTATTCATTTGTTGGGACAAACTATTCTAAGATTAAGACAATGCAAATCAGTAAAAGTGATTACTTCCCTCTCTCCCCAATAACCCCTGCCCAGACAGAGAGTCAGTGGGATTAAATATCTGGGTGCAATTCTATGAATTGAGAAACAATATTTGCAAGGTAGAAGCATCACATAGAGTGTATGAGATAAGCTTAAATAAACACTGAGTATATTTCAGACTAGTTTTTACCTACCCAATACATTCTGTTCATGGAAAACACTGAGTTGATTGTATCAAGTAAGGGAAGGGAACAGGATAAGCATTTATGAAGTGCCTACTGTTTTTCCAGGCTTTTTGCTAAATGCTTAAAAAAAACTATAATATTATAGGGTTTTCTAATGAAATATATGGTCATTAAAAAAAAGAAGACAGTTTAATTAGCCACACAGGAAAATAATAATGGATAATACTAGTATAGCACTTTAGCTATCTCATTTAAACTTTACAACAATCTAGCAAAGTAGGCATGGTTTTTTGTTTTCTTCTGTTTGTTTTTTTGCAAGGCAATGGGATTAAGTCACTTGCCCAAGGCCACACAGCTGGGTAATTATTAAATATCTGAGGCTGGATTTGAACTCAGGTAGTCCTGACTCCAGGGCCAGTGTTCTATCCACTGTGCCACCTAGCCACCCCCAAAGTAGATATGTTTCCTACTTTTGTTTCCATTTTACAAATGAAGAAACTGAGTCCAGAGAGTTAAGTGACTTGCACATGATCACTTAGAATAAAGAGTAATATTTGAATCTAATCTTCCTAACTATAGGTTTAGTACTCTACATGGATTTTCAGCAAAGTGATTGGGAAATGCATATTAGTCAGATAATATAGCATGCACTTGGAAGGGTTTCTCATTGAATGATTGCATTAGTGCATATATCTTTGGCAGGCACTTCAAATGAACAACTGAGACCAAAACTGAATGAAGAGAGTGGCTCCAGCAGAATCCCATTTGGGAGACAACATTGCTTTCAGTGATCTAAGCTGTTGGTGGAAGAAAAAATTCAACTTTGTTATTTGAATGTTCTCCCTTTGTTATTTCACTAGGTGTCTTTAGATAACTCAGACTCTGAAGAATCAACATTCTGCATGACCCTATAAGCATATGATAGGAAAATGAACATCACCCAGGCTGGCTTGCTCTTGGGAGGGTCATAGAAGACATATTAAGGACTTGTACAAATCAAAAAAAGAGGTTAGATTGGTCATGCATGCAAAGCAAGGTGTAGTGAAGCTCTACTTCTGCTCTTCTAACTCCAGAAGAAGTTGCATTCTCTGAAATTGGGTTCATTACCAAAGGTCAACAACTTATTTAGATCTTCCTTTGGTGGTTGAGGGTACCCCTGATGGGAATGGCAATATCATTCCCTAATACTATCAGCTTAAACCCCCATTCTGGTATGTTTTTACTTTAATCATGAATGATCAACACTCCAGATCCATTTAACCAATTAATATTAGCTTTTATGAAGCAATATTAACAATGAAGCTATTACAAAAGCAGAAGAAACATTTTCTGATCTCTTCCCTAGGTGCATATTTTCCTGTATATCATATTATTCCCTGAGAAGAGCAGGTTCAAACTTAAAGCAGTTTAGGGCAAATTGAAATTGAAACTTTCTGTCTCTCCCAGTATGGAATTGCTCACTCATAGACCTGGTCCTGGTAGTGACTCACATATATTCAGCCTGCTCTATTTTTCCAACCTAGGCAGCCTGGTAGTTATCTGTTCCCAGGGGCTGCCCATATTGGTGATGTTCTTAGTGTGGATACCCAATTGACTTTAGTCCTATTGTAGCTTAGAACACTCAAATCCAAGTGATCTATTGGTTTTACATTACCCCAACAGTGACTGTATTACTACCACTATTCAGCTTTTTTCTACAGAGCATTGATTCTTCCAGGTTCATTTCCTGGAAATCATTTCATAGATGCTGGATGACCTCACATCTCAGGTAGTGTAGGTCTGGTAACCTAGCTGCAGTGGCCCTTGAGTCAATCATGGTCCTCTGCAAAAATGGATAAACAACAAGCAAGTATAGCATTCAGCAAGCAAGTATAGTGGCTAGCAAGGTACAGTGGCTAGCACATAGTATGAATTTGATAAATGTTTATTAGTTGACTGATTTTTCCAAATCATGGTATTCCTTCACTTAAAAGGAGGAATAGACATAGTAGCAACATACATAATGATGATGATGCTTGTGTTTCCATTGAGAAGAAAATCATGACAACAGGGAGTTGATGCCATGACAAGAACATGAATTGAATTTGAGTGAGGGCTGTGCTAATTCACCAGCCCTACTTTGTCATCTGAAGTCATCTGAGTTCAGTGGCCAGATATGGAGGTAGTCTTGAATGCTATCAAGGCTAAGTGACTTGTTCAAGGTCACAGAACTAATAAGTGTTGAGTATTTGAGGCTGCATTTGAACTCAGGTCCTCCTGATTCTAGGGTGAATGCTCCATCTACTACATCACCTAGCTGCCAGTAACAGCAAGGTCAAGTATTCAGCTTTATGTTGGCTTTGGGAGAGAACCTGGGGCCCTCCCTTACCTGGAGTCCCACGGCTAGCTTATCCTCCATCTTCAATGGCATATCAGGCCAGAAAAAGTTAGAGCCAGGAAATACATTTTGCCTGATCAATAGCTTTTGAACACATTCCAATTCACCTAAATGCTGTACTGAATGCCCCAAAATATTAAAAGAGCCAGGAGGTTAGAGAAGGGAGATTTCTTGGGCAGTGCCAGCCTTGGATATTGCCTTATAAGTACTTGTAAGTTTACGTATTTGGGGGCCTAACTCTCTAAAGAGAAAGGGAGTTCCTAAATAATATGCCTCTAATGAGATCATCCTACATATGACTCTTAATCTTAGAGGAACACAAAAGATGGAGGAGCAGAAGACCTGTACTTTTCCCCTTGCAAGCCCTGGGAGGGATTCCCACAGTGTAAGATCAGTAGTAGGGATTTGTTTGCCTCTCAAGAAGTCCCATGCTGGGGGCGGGGGGGGGGGGGGCAGGTTGGAGTGTAAAGGCAGAGGACATCAAAAATCTGGGAGGAGTTGTCTAGAACTCTATGTGAAGGTTAGATACACCAGAAATTTCAGGGTCTTTTCCCCACTGGCAACCTAAATTCAATTCCTTGTAAGGAGTATTTTCTTTACCTTTTTAAAAACTTCACTGGATTCCTTGTGTCTTCTGCCTTTTTTTCCTCTTGTGGTATAAGATAAAGATTGTTCTCTATCCTATATTCAGTTATCACTCTGAATGCTTGCATAGGAACTTTGGATCCAGGTCCAAAATTTTGTGAAACTTAGACACTGGTATATTTGGAGATATCCCAGCATAAACTCTGAATAGTGACATGATAAGCCAAAAGAGAAAACAAGCTTTTCTGATACCCTTCCATGATTTGACTTGACTCATATGAGCCCAGAAGTTGAAGGGTTCTCATTATGGATAGTAGATTTATGAAATGCTTTGAAAAAAATGAAAAGGTATGAAGAGTTTGTACTCTGAATCAATGGAGATAGCATCCATATTGACAAGATCATGAATTCATTGAACATCAATCACAATTCTCTTTTACATTAAAAGAATTTGGATAATTTAGTCTAAAAACAAAACCCAAATTTTAGCATCACAATTTATTGTTGATGGAATTTTTTTGATGAGGAATTTTTTTTGGCTTGAATTCTCTTCATAAAAATTAAAACTAATTATAGCAAACTCCAAATGTAGAGTCCACATTGACAGGATTGGATATATGGAAGAAGCGAAATCATTGAATATTTAATATATATGTTACCTTGAATGCTTTTGCAAGGCAATGGGGTTAAGTGACTTGCCCTAGATCACACAACTAGATAATTATTAAATGTCTAAGGTTGGATTTGAGCTCAGATACTCCTGACTCCATGGATAGCATTCTATCTACTGTGCCACCTAGCTGCCCTTAAACTCTATTTTTTAATATTGTTTGGATAGGAGTAGTTTCTTTGCTCTGTTCCCGGCCTTAATCTTCCTCTCTAAAATACCTTACCCTTCCTTTTTCTTCAAATGACTTTGTCTAGTCAAATGGATTAGGGTCATCTTTCCAAAAGCTTCAAATAGGGTAAAATCCCATAGGATTTGAGTTTAAGCAGGATTATTTCTTCCAGAATAGAAGGCAGGAATAAGAATTATACCCTGAGTTGACACATACCAAAAGGGGAGACCCAGAACCCTTTATATTTCTTTTTTGTTGCTTGACTAAGGTTGTGGGTGTAAATCTTCAACTAAGTGATGAGGTCATCATTTGGCTAGATGGTTATAACCATAAAAGTCACCTTCTCCAGAGGCTCACACAAAGTATAGCTTTAGGGTTGAGGTAAATTAGAAGGGTGGAATTGTTTCAGCCTGTACATTTTTCCTGACCTAAGGAGCCTGAGGGATGGGTGAGGATTGCCTCACTCAAACATCTCTTCTTAGTGTAGTAGTCCAAAGGAGGTGGTCTTTATAGCCCCCTGTATTCTATTTTATGGACTTTTGACAGTCTGTCTCTTTTCATAAATTTGCCACCTCTAAGTCATGGTCCCCTGCCACTTCCTGGAATTGCTCACTTTCTTGTGCTTTAGTCAGTCAGTCAAATATTTATTAAGCACTTTCTAAGTACTTCCATCACTAATTCCTACTCTGTCTTAAGCAGGAGAGGCTATAATTCTGTAACTTGATTGATTTATCACGTAATGCTCCAATTATGTTGCTTATAACACAATTGCCAGAGCTTGCTCTCACTAAGAGCATTCTATAATGCCTGTCTAGGAATAGAACCTTTTTCTTTACTTTGTAGGGCTAATGGTAAGTTTGTTGGATGAGTATAGCTTTCCTGACTTGAGGTATCCAGAATTGTATAAAAATATGTACATTCTTTTCCTGATCCAATGACCTGGTCACTGTGGTACGCTCACTGTGATGGGTGTCAAGACCAAAGAATTCTTGATGGCCTTAGAGCACAGAGAACTGTGATACTGAATTGTTATATTGGTTCTGTATGTCAGATAGTCCTCGCCATCACAAATGATATGAGGTATCCTGAAGGAAGAATGGGAGTTCCATCACAATGAGGAAATGACAGTGGTACCCTCTCTCATTTGTTTCAACTTATCATGATAGATTGCATTTTATGTGTTAGATGGATTCCGTGTTTTAATTTACCTGGCCTTTGCAAAATAGAGAACTTTAGAATGTAATTCCTTGGGAGTAGGGATTATTTCATTCTTTATATCCCCAGTGTCTATCACTGCATTTGGTCCACAGTAGGTGATTAATAAAGACATATGAATTGTTGGAGAAATGAGACAGGACCTTAGAGTGACTACATGAGGGGTAGTAGTTGTCCTTTGAACTCAAAGATCATGACATCAATGATACCATTACTTGCTCCTAAGTTTGATTAAAATGAGGGTGTATTGTACAAAAAGGCCATTCTTACTATCTCATGTGAACTCTGTGACCTGACATAATAAGATCAGAATGGTAGACCTTGACCTTCTAGAGTCAAGTCTTTCCCACAATACCAAGGTGAGGTTCCTCCTGGTATGGTATCATCAAATGACCCACTTTTGACAATAGGTTAAAGTATGCTTCTTCTTTGAAGCAATTGCCTAGAGGTTCTTTTCCTTCATCTCTCAGAATTCTCATAGTGGTGTTCTTCCAGATTCTATCCACCCACAAGGCAAGGATTACCCCTTCCCCAGTGCAATTGTACCAGGATTGGACAGTCTTCTGAACAGCTCCTCCCAATCCCTGTTTTTGCTCCAGGTGAAAAATTTTCTAGCCATGGCTCCACTGAGAATCACCCCTACTAGTCAGTTAAGTGAGTGTCTACTATTAATTACTAATAGCTATAGAACAAAGAAGACATCAGACTCTGGTCAATCTCAGTGTTTTTGAGATCTGAAAACCTGAACCAACTCCATATTTTTGTCTTTCTTTGGACAACCAATGCTTAGCACAGTACTAGGAACATGGCAAGTGTTTCATAACTATTTGTTATCTGATTGACTGGAAAAGTACATATGCTTCTGATGGATATCCCTGAATGTGAACTCCTTCTTTGAGTTAAAGTTAAACTTTGAAGAAATTCTGCTTCCCTCTACAGGAGTGATACAGCTTACTCAATTAGCATTTGATAGACTTAGACAAGCATGTCCCCATTTCCAGGTACTCATGTACCTTGATTTTCCACACAGTTGCATGTCAAATTAAATGAATCCATATAGAAATTCCCAATGAAATAGATAAATTAGAGATGCTTGTTCACATTACTAAGTTTAACATCTACAAGATTCATTGCCTCTGAGTTGGAAAAGAACCTGAAAATCATCTGACCCAAGTGCTCCCTCCCCTCAATTTACGCATGAGAAAACTTGCTGGGAAAGAAGTGAGTTGTCTGAAGTCACAGTTACTACTTAGTAGTCTAGAAAGATAATGTAGGTCTCTTGATATCTAATCCTGTGTTTCCCACACTAACTTCATGCTGTGTTTGGTCCTTATTTTTTTTTTAAGAAAAGTATTGATTATTTGTAGTATTGATTTACAGTGAGGTTCCATAAGTACAACAGAAATATGGTTACATTTTTAAATATCAGAATGAGAGACAGCACTGCCTTTGGAGTCTGATTCCACCTATAACACTTATCACTTGTATGACCTTGGATAAGTAATTTAACCTTCCTGGGTCTCAGTGTCCTCATCTATAAAATGAGGGAATTAGACTAGATGACTTCTTGGAGTGTTTTTTTGGTTGTTCTAAAACTATGACCCTAAGATCCCATGGCTTTTCCAAGAAGCACATTGATTAGGAAAAACACTAGCTTCCAGAAAAACAAGCAGTTTAGAAATATTTCCAATTGAGCGGTTGAAATCAAATGCTTTAAAAATCTCAGACTTGGTGCTAGTCCCCACCCTTGAACTTAACCTTTCTGTTCACAAATTTACTGGCCACACTTTCTACATGATTGTTCCTGGCCTCAATAGCCACAGGCTGTTCCCAGTTCTCTTTTGGCAGGTCAGCTTAGTATAATTGAGAAAAGTCAATGGAAGCAATTATCTGTGCATCCAGACTTTCCTGTGTTGTTAGCTGTATGTTCCAAGTGTCCAAAATACAATTCTTACCCCAGGTTGTAAACGTAATGCGGGCAGGAAATATATCTAATGCTTTCTTTTGCAGTCCTATTCTAGTACCTTGAAAAGCACTGAGCAGTTAGTAGGCACTGTAGTCTGATCTTTTTCTTTCTTTCTTTTTTCTTTTCTTATTTCTTTTGGTACAGACCTCCTGATTTCATTTCTGGATGGAGTTCCCAGTGTGGAAACTCCCTGCACTTATGTACCCAGGCAATTGATCAGTAATTTATTGTCTCAGTAACTGGGTTCACTGAGAGGTGTTAATTGATTTGACCATGTTTGCAGAACTATTTCCTGTGTATTAGAAGTAAACCTTCATGATTCCAAGGTCAATCTCTACCCATGATGCCATGCAGCCTCTCAGAATTTAAAAATGTGCAATCTGGAAAGGACTTTGAATTCTTTCATTGAAAGGTATCCTAACTTGTGATTTCCTGGAGAAAATAAACAACATTCATTCTTTTTCCTAATGTTAAGGTTCTTCCCCACTAAAATTCAGAATAAGGCAAAACTACTAGTTTGAGCCCCCCAGGTAGTCCCCAGGTAGTAGCCAAAGTAGAAGTTCCTGCCACTTCAGTAGATACTCATAATATCTTATTTACTACCAAGTTAAAGTAACAAAACTGAGTATTTAAAATACAGATTAAAAAAGAAGCATCACTAAATCTAAGAGGCTAGGACTAAGGAGTTTAAATGGAGCTAGTTCTTGCTTTGCCTCTAGGAGATGGGTTATAATTTCAGAGTGAAATGGGATCTCAGCTTCTGGAATCCAACATACACAGTATGACCTTGCAAAGAAAAAACTCAATTCAGAAAAAAAGACTGCTTGATGTAAAAACCAATGCTTTTTTTTTCCATTTTTTCATTTTAAATTTTGAATGGCCTCCAATTCGCTCTAATCCCTGGACCAGTTTCTTGAAAGTTTGTAGAAAGTGGGGTGGGGGTGGGGAACAAAAACCTACTAACACTGAGAAATGCAGGTTCCTGAGAATTTGAGGTCAGCTAATGCCAAAGGTTTATGATCTGTGGTTTGGAGAGGTTATTCTTTATTAATATATAAACTGAATTTTTAATATCTTTTGGCTATCTATTATTTTTGAGAGGGGTACAGAGGAAGCTTTAAGGATTGAACCTGGCAGGCTTGTGTAAAGACCTCTGGACAAGGAGTAGCACCACCACTGAAAGTTCAGAGCCCTGGAAGACTTGATCCTCCATCTTCCAGAAGGGCAAATAATGCCAGAAGCCTGTTTGCTACTGTAGGTGTCTTGGAAGATGAAACCCTGTTTCATCCAGGAAGGTCTCAGAGGACTTTATGTAAGAGATGGTGCAGGGAGGCCCCTGAGATCCTGGCTTCTTTTCCAGCTCTGATCTGATATCATTGGAGTCTATTTACTGTAGAGGCCCTTGGCCTTTTTCCTAGGCTCTACACAGACAACTGAGTCTTGACAAGGCTCCCTCCCCCTTCCCCCACCTCTCTTTCACTCTCTCTCCAGGGGATTAGAAGTTAAAATGTATTTGTTTGTTTAACTTGAAAATCTCTTTGGCAGGACTGATCTCGCCCTTTAGGGAATATGTAAAAGTGGGCATAGTTAGGCAAGTATTGGAGTTCAAGTGTGGGGCCTTAGCATCCTGTTTTTCAAGGGGCACCATGGGAACTTTTTGAGGTCATCTCAGTCAGGTAGGAATCTCTAGGGAACCAGTCTCAACATTGACTGGTGGTGAAGAAACTGTCAGGAAGTCAGTCAGCGAAACTCAAAATTCATAATATCATTGACTCAGAACTAGAAGGGACTTCATAATCCATCTTTTGCAATCCCCTTAATATTACATATAAGGAAACTGAGGCTTAGAAAATGTGAAGTGACTTGTTCAAGGTGACCCAGCTAGCCAGTAGCAGATCTGGAATTCAGACTCAGGTCTGGTGATGCTAAATAATTTCAGTACTCCAAGCTCAGTGTATTTTTTCCTATCATCCCAAAGAATTTCACATTCTTCCTTCTTTTCTCAAAGGAAAAGATAATTATCAGCTCATAGATTTAAAAGCTAAAGGGATTAAATTGGAGACTGAGAAAGAATTTGAGTGGATTCAATGACAGATTGGAGGCAATTTAGTCAAACCCCTTTATTTTATAGTCTAGGAAACAGTAACCCAAAGTCACTTGCTCAAGGGTACCACAGGTAATAAGAGTAGAGTTGAACTCAGATTCTACCATTCCACATGGAGTTTTCTTTCCATTGTAACACATTGTCATTACCCTCATTTTAAATGGATGGCCTCTCCTTGGAGAATTTTGCTGCCTTTATCCCAAATAGAAGACTTTATGATCTCATCCGGGGCTGAAGCCAGGAAGTCCTGAACTCTAGTCCTGGAAAGGCTAAATAACTGGCTATGTCATGGTAACTGAGTCACTCCCCTTCCAACTCCACGCCCCTGGTGTTATTCTCACCAGTTGAAACACTAATGTCCCTAGACCTCCTAGGGATTATCAATAGGACAACTTAGCTCATACTTCTAAAAGAATTGAAATAATTTCAAATACCAAAATTCATCCAATTCTTCGTAGGTCCCATCTGAGGCATTTGAATGAATTAGGCTTGAGTTTTCAAGGTTCTATTTATCTTACCTCACCCAAGGCATACCAACTGTAAGTTCAAGGGATAAAATAAAAATGGCAGGGTGTGAGATCATGGTCCCTTTACCATCTATCATTATCATTTATTTATTTTTTGTATGAAATAATTGGGGTACAGTGACTTATCTAAGGTCACACAGCTAGTGTCACATATCTGAGGTCAGATTTGAATTGAGGTCCTCTTGGCTCTGGGCTGTTGATATATCCATATTACCACCTAGCTGCCTCACCATTCTTTATTTTATTATTATTTATTATGTCCTCTCTATTTCATTCTTTTGGAATATGTGTGATAGAAATTAAAATTTGAATTAAGTAAAGGTAACTTGAATTTCTTGACATTTCTTTAAGTCCTTCAATATATTGAGGCAGTGACTGAGAATTGGCCCAGGAGCCAGGAGGACATTAGAATCATCTCTCTAGGTGACTCGCTTCCTCATCTGTAAAATGAGAGGGTAGAACTGGATGATCTCTTAGATTCCTTCCAGGTTCAGAGTAAAGATCCTTGTGATCCATATTGCTTCCAGTCTCAGCCCTGATGTTCTTTTATGGTGTGACTTTGAACAAGTAACTTCATCTCTCTGGATATTAGTTCCACCATGGACTAGATGACTTGATGATAAGGTCAGAGACAATTAGAGGTTATTAGAGGTAGAGAATCAATCCATCAATAACTCAGTCATTCAGTCAATAAGCATTTATGAATCACTTGCCAGGTTTCAAGTACTATACAAAACAAGAAAGATATAAAAAAAAGTTAAAAAAAAACTGGTCCCTGTCCTCAAGAAGCCTACATTCTGTCAGAGGCCCCTTCAGATCTACTTGTGAATGAAATAATGACATAGGGATCTTAATTTAAATGTGACCTTTTCTTTCAGCTGCCCTCTTGGCTCTGGGCCTAGAGTTTGTCTTGATTTCCTTTTGGCTTCAGTGCAGGTTACTTAATGTTGTTGTTATTTTTTTTTTTCATTCTAGAGTCCATGTATCTGCCAAAGCTCCAAAGGAGGCAGCCTATGCATGCCCTCTCTTCCTTTGCTGAGAACAGAAACTGTGAACAGGTTGTCAGTAGCATAAATCAGTTCCTGGAGGGTCAGTTTAAAATGATGATGATAAAATATGATTTTCATTGTTTCTGTTGTAACTAACACTTAAACAGGGCTATAAAGGGAGCATGGAGTGAAATTTGTCCCAGGTAAAGTAACAGGGACCTTATTTGAAATTTACTTATTTTATTTACTCTTTACTCAAATGGGTTGTAAACATTGATATCAACCTTGAATAGTGGAAAGAGTGCTGAATCTGAGGTGAAAGGACCTGGGTACTAATCTCTTTCTCTGTCACTTATTATTTAATCTCTTTGGACTTCAGTTTCCCCATATGTTAAAAAAAATGATTTGGACACGATAACCTAGAGAATCTCTGCCAGTTTTACATCTATGATCCTATGGAAGCCATTAGATCATTTTTGTTACTGCTTATCCTTTGTTCTTGAAGAGGACCTGATGGCAGGGACCTGGTTGGGACTTTTACTATGTGGTCCATAAATTAAATTTCACAAGCATTTGAAATCTTCAACTATTATAATTAGATGGGCATAATTTTTCTTTATTGAATAGGTTTAACAGAGGGTCAAAAAATCAAACAGATTGAGGAAAATAGGCCCACCTATGGGGTCAATTATCACCCCTGGTTAGTAACTACAGAATTAATTTTGCACAGGCAGACGGATGACAGTAGAATAGATAGATAGTCATGGGGAGTTGAGTCTAGGTCAAGGTCTAAGAAGATGAGACATTCTGACTCACCCTTTGGCACTCACTTTCCTAAGTATAGCTTTGCATAAATATGACTTTGTTACATTTCTGAGATATGGGATACAATTTAGCACTTTAGTTGAAAGTACCCTATTTACTCAAATAAAGGTCGCCTTTTTGTAATAGGTGTATCTTCTGGAGATCTGCCACCTAGTGGCTGCAACAATAACAAACAAATTCTGCAACTGGGGTCTTATTCAGAATAGGTAAGCAGGTTAAGACATCAGAAAGCTGCAAGAGGCTTTACCTATCATTGGACTCCAAAGGGTCATTTTACAAATGTGGTCACCAAGGCTCAGAAGACTTTAGTGACTTGAAGAAAGTCACATAGCTAGGAATATGAGAACCAATACTAGAACTTGAGACTTCAATAATCTATTATTTGGGGCCCCTTCTATTTAAGCCAGCCAACCTACACATGAGTCAAATGGTCTAACCTGTTTTAAACAAGATGGTATCTTACCAAGAGTTATATTTTCCAAACATATGCATCCTTTTACTTAAGGTAAATAGACTTTTAATTACAAGATATTTTTATCATTAGTTTATTTCTAAAATATTACTTTCTGTGATTCACTTATTTATTTAGCATATATTTACTGAGTAATGTGCAAGTAATCTGCAAGATACTGTAGTAGATACCAGGGACATAACAGAGTAAAATTAAGATATGATTTAGTCTTCTCTCACCACCTTGAGAAGAGGTTAGCAAAGTTCTGAGGAAGAATTCAAACCCACATCTCTTTTAATTTCAGATCCAAGGCTCTTTTCATTATACCACATGGGCTTTCATTTTCAAACTTGATGGTGTTAAAATAAGGATATGGCCCGAGAGGACTGAAATGTAATCTGGAAGGGAGTGCAGAAGATTGAGTTTCAACTTTCCTGGATTCTAAGCACTGTCCTATTTGTTATTTTTATTTCCGTTTGATAGTTTGGTAAATAGTAAATAATTATTAGTATTAAATGTGAGAGGAGGGAGAAGAGAGAGGGCAGACAGTTTCCCTAAGTGAAGGAATGAAGATGGAAAAATACCTTAATAGGGCCTTGGATGAAAGATCTATTTAGGTAAAAATTATATTCATAATTTTGTAGCTAAAAGGGACCTTAAAGATCATTGATTCTAACCTTCTCAATATAGAGTAGCAAACAATTAAGGGCCAGGTGAAGAAGTTCTCACAAATACTAAGAAGCACAACTCAGGCTGAACCTATATCCTTTGACTACAGAACAAATGCTCTTTTCCAATCTACCATACTATTTCTCTAGATCTGATTTGGTCCCCAATCAAGGATCTCCATCACCTTCAAAATAATTTCCTCAAATCCCAGTTCCAATTGATTTTAAAGAGCAATCATTGGGGGGGGGGGGGTGATTTGCATGCAAATTTAAACTTTGACTTTCAAGACTTTTGACTCTATCCTAACTATGCAATCTTATTTCTGACTTTTCCCACCCCCACATATGAAAGCTCCTCAATATTTCTAGACTATACCATGATCATTCTTGTCTCTGTACTTTATTTTAGTATGCTTTCTTTCCCCCTCATCCCAATCCTATTTATCTCAAATTTTCTACCTACAGAAAGCATCCTATATTCCTATCAAAAATTCCAGAATTAATAGGAACCTGGGTGGTCATTCAGTCTAAACTACACCTAAAAAGATAATTCTTCCTACAACTTACCCAGGTAGTTAGCCAACCTTTGCTCAAGAATATTAAAGGAGGGGAAATTCACTACCTCTTAAGGCAACCCATTCTACTTTGTTTTTCTTCTGTTTTTTTCCAAGGCAATGGGGTGAAGTGACTTGCCCAAGGTCACACAGATAGATAAATATTAAGTGTCTGAGGTTGAGATTTGAACTCAGATCCTCCTGACTTCAGAGTCAATACTCTATCCACTGTACCATCTAGTTATCCCAACTCAGTCTACTTTGGAACAACTTTAATTATTAGGAAGTTTTTTTTTCTGGCCTCAAGACTACATTTTCCTCTTGGTAATGTTTACCAGTGCTCATAGCCTGCCTTCTGGGGTCAAGCTAAATACACTAGCTTCTTATACATAACATCCCTCAAGAGACCTAAAGAGTACTACCCCTACATTAATACATTGTTGGTGGAGCTGTGAATTTATCCAACCTTTCTGGAGAGCAATTTGGGATTACACTCAAAGGGCAACAAAAATGTATATACCCTTTGATCTAGCAACACCACTACTGGGTCTATACCCTGAAGACAACATGAAAGAGGATTAAAACATCACTTGTACAAAAATATTCATAGCAGCATTGTGTGTAGTGGCAAAGAATTGGAAACTGAGTGAATGTCCATCAATTAGGGAATGGCTTAACAAACTGTGGTATATGTATGTCATGGAACACTATTCTATTACAAACCAAGAGGGATAGGAATTCAGAGAAGCATGGAGGGATCTGCATGAACTGATGCTGAGTGAGATGAACAGAACCAGAAGAACAATTTACACTCTAACAGCAACATGGGGGTGATGATCAACCTTAATGGACTTGCTCATTTTCATTTCGATAATCAGGCACACTTTTGGGGTATCTGTGTTGGAGAATACCATCTGTATCCAGAGAAAGTACTGTGGAGTTTGAACAAAGACCAAAGACTATTACCTTTAATTAAAAAAAAAAGTTATCTTGCTATGTAATTTTGCTATCTCTTATACTTTATTTTTTTTCTTAAGGATATGATTTCTTTCTCATATCATTAAACTTATATCAATGTATACCATGGAAACATTGTAAAGACTAATAGACTACCTTCTATGGGGGGGGGGGGGAAGCAAGATTAGGGGAAAAATTGTAAAATTCAAAATAAATAAATAAATAAATTTAAAAAAGAAATGAAAGGCATCTTTCAATGTGTGTGTATTCACAGTTCCTTAATGGATCCTCATAAAAGAGGAACTCAGTGCTCTTAGAATATGTTCCATTTAACATTTGATCATACTGTCTTGCCTCACTAACTAGATTACAACCTCCTTGAAGGCAGGGCAATACCTTCTCCTTCTGTATATTTCTTTTTTTTAAGCTTTTTTTTTTTTGCAAGTGGCTTGCCCAAGGCCACACATCTAGGTAATTATTAAATGTCTGAGGCCGGATTTGAACTCAGGTACTCCTGACTCCAGGGCTGGTGCTCTATCCACTGCACCACCTAGCTGCCCCTACTTCTGTATATTTCACTGCAAGAAGTGCATAATAGATTATTAATATTGGTTTGTGATTGATGCATGTGATATGTTTTAGCTTGAGGTCCTTTGAGACCCATTTCAAATCTTCACACCCTCAGAAAGACCAGCCTGAATCTCTTTGCCCACAATAAGGTCTTACTCCTGTAGTTCTTCCTATCTAGATAGCACAATTTAGGACTGGATATCTTGTACTATTCCTATTGTTTTTTTATCTTTATTCAGTCTTCTCACCCCAATGAGACCAAAAGTTTCTTGATAGTAAGACTTCTGTTTTTTACGTTGTTGTTCATCCTTCATTTTTGAAGAGGACAAATGACATAATGGGATGATGCAATGCCAAATGGATTTGAGGGAGCATAATTGCATAAAGACAGAAGCCTCACTCTGTCTTTAAGAGTCATAGAAGTCCAGTGACAAGAACAAAAGTCAGGATCACTGGTGATGGACCAGTATGAAGTGGATTACCTTGGCATCTTTGATTTCTGACTAACCTCTAAGTGCTCCACAACACCTTCAGTCACCTATGGAACAAATTGTTTTCATCCACCCATTCCACCGGGGAAAGTCTTCATGTGCTTGGGGGTAGACATCCTCCTAATTCATAGGTTTGAAGCTATTGGTTACACTCAATCTAGTTTGACAGTCTGCTGAGATAGATTTACTAGGGTGTGACCTCTGCCCATGCTACAGTTTCTCTTCTATCTTAACACCTTAAACAATGTTACATTCAATAAAATATTTTATTGTTGAGAGACAAGATAACATAATAAGTTGTCTTAGACTTGGAGTGAGGAAGACCAGGGTTCAAATGTCTACTTGGTAAGTTGTTGTTCAGTTGGTCAGTCATGTCCGACTACTTGTGATCCTGTGGTAAATAGCATGCCAACACTATCTACTGAGTTTTCTTGGGAAAGATCCTGGAGTTGTTTGTCATTTCTATTTCCAATGGATTAAGTGATTTACCCAGGGTCACACAACCAGTGAGCATTTGGGGCCAGATTTAAGCTCAGGTCTTCCTGATTCCAGGCTAACTGCTCTATCTACTGAGCAATCTAGACAAGTAATCCTAAAAAGCTCATTTAAATTCTCTGGACCTCAGTCTTATCATCTGTAAAATAAGGGGTTGGACTTAATACTTCTCTTTCAGGAAAATTCTTTTTGAGCTCTAAAAACTTAGTCTCTGGGTCCTATGTTTCATGGTCATTGCTAGAATGTTAAAGAAAGGGCACCATATTTTTTTCCCTTCAAGCACTGGCCTTGTTTCTGGGAAGAATATCTATGTTTTCATTTCAAAGCAGTGGGTTTTTCCCCCCTACCATTTCCTCTGGCTCTAGTGTAAAATATAGAAGAAATTAATTTCTTAGCTTGTGTGTTTTTTGTTTTACACTTGCTACATGACTCACAGAAGGCTTTCCGTGTTTAAGCCGCATGTCTTCGGCAATGTGAATTCTATTTTGGCACAACACATCTCTCTTCATGCAGTCATTGCACAAGATTTTCTCTCCTTTCTTTCTTCCCCATTGCTGAACCTCTGTGACCAGCCCCACTTTTAGAATAGAATCATCATCCGAAAAACTTGACAGTGATGGATGAGAGTGCAGACTTGAGTTACAGAAGAATCTTAACTCCCAAGGGAGCTTTTGCACTAGGCCTAGGGGAAGGAAAAAGTCATCATCATCCTAAGAGAGCTTGGCAAGAATACAGCATTCTGACAGCAGGTGGGCAGCCTGCTACTAAATTGGTACTTCTGGTATTATTTCAGCTACCATGCTTCATGTTTTTGACCTAGCAATTATTTCCTTAAAAAAAAATCTTACCACTCATGGTCTCTATTTTTTTTAAGAGTTTGATTAGATTGTGGATTTTCATTGATTACAAATGCAAATGGAGAAAGTGCCATTCCCAGAATCGAGTTTACATTTATTTGTGGGATTAAGAGCTAGAAGGAACTTTAGTTAGGGGCTCCTAGTCTACCTCTCATTTTTCAAATAAGGAAACTAAGGTCTAGAGATGTGACTTCTCTAAGGCTAAACAAGTAATAAATATCATAGGCAGGATTTGAACTTAGTTCCTCTGACTCCAAATTTAGTCATTCATCTCAGATTATTCCAACTACTGATAGCTGAACACAGTAAAATTAAATATTTTTCTTCAATTTTATTTTATTTTTTGCTACATTCACTTTACCCAGCTTCCAGACTCCTTCATCTCTTTTTATGCTTTAAAGTACAAAACCCTTGAAGATAAGGAAAGAAGGTACTTATTGTTCACTGAAGAGTTCTTAAACTGTCTGAAATTTTACCTGTTACACAAGGTTGACACTCCCACTAAAAAGAAGTCAGCTCATCAAAATCTCCAGTGGTGATGATCACATCCTTGTTTCTACCTGATTCAGTTAAGTCATTTTCAGTTAAGTTATTTGAATACAGAGAAATTAGATTACAGAAGCTAATAATCAAACCACTAACAGAATCAGACCCTATGATAAAGACAAAAGCATATTTCTATTTCTATGTTTATGTCTACATCTATGTCTCTAGGTAGAGATATCTATATTGATATCTATATTGATACATTTCATATATGCATATTTATATAATATACACATTTATACACTTACATTAAAAGGAGGGGTCATTATTTCAATAGGTTTTGAATTCTTCTGGGGTACAAATTGAATCCTGTTAAAAATATTTATGTTCCTCCCTCCTTCTGTCCTTCCTTTTTTCCTTCCTTCCTTCCCCCCTCCTTCCTTTCTTTCTTTTCTTCCTTCCTTCCTCCCCAACAGCAACAATAAAACAGTCAACAATAGTTATTAGACTGTTTCAGTTATTCTCATGGAGTTACTTTTGAGGAGAGCAAAGCAGCACCCCTTTTCTGGGATTAGAATTGAAAAACCTTGTGACAGAAAGAATACTGGGCCAAGAACCAGAATTAGAAACTGGGATCCCAAATCTATTCCTAACTTACAGTGCAAACTTTGGGCATGCTCCTTAGCTTCTTCTGAACCTCAGAGATGGGAGGGACTTGAGTTTCTTCTTCTGTAATGTAAGAGGGTTGGAATGATTGAGTTAGATTATATTATGATTTCTTAAGTAATGGAAGATGATTAGGACAGTGATTATTTCATAGAGAGACTTTTTCCTGATTTGGGCTTTAGAGAATGGTTAGTAGGCATTTAAGAGGGCTGGGAGGAGTTGGATTCTGTCCATGACAATGCTTTGGAAGTGGTAACCTTCTACACTGAAGAAAAATAATAAATAATAATAACAATAATGATGACAATAATTACTAGTCTCTGAGGTTTATAAAGTGCTTCATATATGTTTATTCACATTATCATCACAACAGCTCTGTGAGATAGGTCCTCTTTTTATCTTTATTTCCTCACAGATAAGGAAACTGAAGTGCAGGGAAGTTAAGTCACTTTCCCTAGGAGACAGCTAGTAAATATCAACCTATTTGCTTTGTGGAAAATTTGAATTCACATCTTCCTAAAACTGAGACACAGGGGTGGCTAGGTGGTGCAGTGGACAGAGCACTGGCCCTGGAGTCAGGAGTACCTGAGTTCAAATCTGACCTCAGACACTTAATAATTACCTATCTATGTGGCCTTGGGCAACCCACTTAACCCCATTGCCTTGCAAAAACTAAAAAAACAAACAAACAAAACTGAGACAGAGAAGTTAAGTGGGCAAATGCCCAGACTTACTTAACTAAGTGTCTGAGGCAAGACTTGAATTCAGATTTTCCTAACTTAGGTCCAATGCTCTATCCACCTGTGTCACCTAGTTGCCTCTTTATGTAACTTTTCCCTGCTTTTCTAACCTGACATCACCAAGCATGATGTCCCCTATTCATTATGCTTGTTGCCATCTTTTTAACCACTGCTTTTGATGGTTGAGCATAGCTCACAGTTTGGCAATAACATGGAATTGGAGGCCTTGGGTACAAAATAGATATGAATCCTTGGGACATCCTCTCACTCCTCCTACATTTTAAAAGATTATCTTAATAATATAGAGGGAACTCAACTATATCCTATACTTGACCCAGCACCTCCAGAAGTTAATCTGCCCCACCTTTTTCCTAATGTGATTTCATCTATTTGGGGAAACTCCTTGTATGAAAACTCCTTTCATTGGTACATAACCTCTGATGTAGCTTGGTGCTTTGAGTGTAACTGCCTGGGGACAATGAGCAATTAAATGTCTTCCTTATGACCTAGTTAGCATATCTTAAGGTCAAAATTTGAATCCAGATGTTTCTTAATTCAAATCAGGTTTTCCATCTACTACAGTGCACTGATACACTCTACTATTTTTCTGTAGCATCTTTTCAAAAGGTGCTTCTGGGGCAGCTAGGCTAGGTGAGGCAGTGGATAGAGCACTGGCCCTGGAGTCAGGAGTACCTGAATTCAAATTTGACCTCAGACACTTAATAATTACCTAGCTGTGTGGCTTTGGGCAAGCCACTTAACCCCATTTGCCTTACCAAAAAAAAGGTTCATCTTTATGTCAGCCACATCAATCTACATTTATTAAGCACCAACTATGACTGTGTTCACTGCAGGAGGTATTAAAAAAAGGCAAAGGCAATTGCTATTCTCAGGGACCTCACAGTATAATGGGGGGGATAGATGATATTCAAACAACTGTGCCCACACAAGTGATATACAAGATACAGAGAAGATAATAGGCACAGAAAAGGAACTTGAGTTATTTAAGCTGTGAATACTGGTGCATAGTAGGATGTAAGATGACTGATTCTAGGAGAGATGTCTTGTTATTCATTCTGTATTTCTTTATTTTCTTTTTAATTTATGTAATAAAACAAACATTTCTATAACAGCATAATAAAAAGATGATAGCATATGAAATTGCAAATCTATTGTGTATACCTTGCTATTCTTTTAAAATATATAATAAAGTTATCATGTAGATTTTTTTCTCTCCTCTCTCATCCCTGCTATTAGACACAAATGTTTATATATGTAAAACCATTCTATACAAACTTATATTTTCAGTTCTTTACCTGGATACAGATAGTGTCTTCTTTTATTTGTCCTTTGTAGTTAATTTCTACCACAGTTACTGATCAGTTCACTGAATAGATATACTCTGGTTCTGCACTTTTCAGATCTTTACTGAGGCATCCACATACTCTCACCCCAAGCTGCACCAGAGTTGGAAATTTCCAGGGGAACTTGGGAGTTTGCTGTGCCCCTCTGGCATTCAGACACCCCAGCCTCTAGGAAAAATTTGGTGGTGGCTCTGTTGGCCCTCATCCCCTGCCAAATCTGAATTAATGAGCAATTCCCCCTCCTAAAGCCCACCTGCACTGTGTTTGAAGTATAGCACAGATTTGGGTGAAGCAGGAGAGGGATATGTGTATAATCATAATAATGGGCATGCTTTCTACTCAATAGAGTCTCTTTCATCTAGGGTGCTCAAAGTGTTTTACAAACATGGACTCATTAAAGCTCCAACATCCCTGCAAGAGAGGTCAGCCCTATTAGATCCATTTTGCAGGAGTGGAAACTGAGACACAATGTCATTAAGTATTTAATGACAGGCCACCCAGTAAGTTGATGGGATCTGAAGGTCCTGACTCAAGTTCCTAGTTTTAAGGGAAGGAGATTCTGAACAAAAGAATTGGAAATGGGGGAGGGGGGAAAAGGCAGAAGAATGAAGAAATTGTCCATCTCTGTACTTTCATCTGAGCAAGGTATTTCCAGTATTGAAATTCCATTTACCAAAGCAAATTGTTTATTTGTTTATAATTTATGATTTTAGAGATTTCCCTGGGATACTGAATAGTTAAGTTACTTATTTGTTGTTCTTGTTGAGTGATTTTCAGTTGTTTCCAACTCTTCACAACCCCATTTGAAATTTTCTTGATAAAGATATTGGGGTGCTTTGCCATTTCCTTTTCCATTTTACAGATGAAGAAACTGTAGTTTAAATGACTTGCCCAAATTCGCATAGCAAATAAGTATCTGAGGTCAGATTTTAAGTCAGGAAGATGAGTCTTCCTGACTTCAATTCTAGTGTTCTATCCACTGTGCCATCTAGCTGCCCTAAAGTGATTTTACTACTACATATTTGTAAACCATTCAACACAGTGTCTGATACATAGTAGTTATTATATAAGTGCTAACTATAATGTTTAAAAATACACATATACACACTAAAAGTTATTCTTTTATGTTATTCTTTTATTTTTATTTTATATTTTATTTTATTTTTTCATGCATCCGCTATATACCAGAGGTGAGATTTTTTTTTACCTGAAAGAATCTAAGGTGGGCCAAGTAATTCTGCCTCTCAAACCACAAAAATTCTTGCTCAGTATGGCAAAGACATTTCATTTTATCATCATGGAAATTCCCTCTGTTGCCACAGATTGCAAATCCTCTACAAGTTAGCACTTAAGAGTTATCCATTGCCACAAACTTCACTTTGTGACCACCCGATGGTGAACCTATCTCTATATAGGTATATTTTCAGATAAGAGCCATAGAATTTGTCATGAAATTTGTGCTTGAAATCATCCCACCTTGGAAGGGCCTTCCACTGGCTGAGCTTTCAGAATGAATGGTTACCTATGTACTGTGAGGGGAGCATTGAGAGAAGTAACAAGAATATGGAGCATAAAAAAAGGAACATAATTTTTCTGGACTAGCAATCCTCTGTATTCAGTGTCCTATTACACTAATAAGTTCTGAAAATTCATGCTTTTTGATTGGAGAATTGTTGAAAAATTATGGGTTGTGAATGCTGAGGAATCTTATCGAACCATCAAAAATGAATATAAGGAGTTCAGAGAAATATGGAGAACAAGGAAGAAAGAATTCAGAACAAAACTTTGAGAAGCAGAACCAAGAGAATTTTATTTCAGTTTCATATTCTTTAAAATAAGGGTATTGGACTAGATGACCCTAAGATTCTTTGCAGCCTTAAATATTTGTTTACAAGATAACTATAATCATGCAAATTGCAAGAAAACTAAAAAGGAATTGAATTCCAATGATATATAATGAATACATCTCTTATCTGGAGAACTTAGAATGAAATATTTCATCCATCCATCCATCCATCCATTCATCCTTTCATTCATCCTTCTATCGATTCATTCATCTATCTATCCATTCTTTTAACAAGTATTTATTAAGCACTTAATATATTAGGCCTGGGGGAATTCTATAAGACAGAAAGGAAACAGTTCCTGTCCTCATGGAGTTTATATTCTAGGAATAGGAGAAGGAATAACATGTACATGGAAAATTAAATTAAAAAAATACACACAATATTGTGTAATTTCTACGGAGAGGGCACTAGTAACTGGGAGATTAGGAAAGGCTTCATGTAGAGGGCAATATTTGAGATAAGCTTTTAAGAAATTTAGAGATTCCACAGAGTAGAAAGAAGAGAATGAATTCCCGTCAAGGGCGAGAGCTTATTCAAAGACCTGGAGGTGGAAAATGGAATGTTGTTTTATGGGGAACAGCAAATAGGACAGTTTGACTACATTATGGATAACACCTGAAGATAATTAACATGCACTATACTTGACATGGTACGAAAGCAGCTAGACTGTAGAAGTGAGAATAGATGCAGAATGCAATATACTTTGTAAGAGGTGGTTCATGTAAGACCTTAACTCTAGAACTGGAAAGGACCTTGGCACATCTAGTCCAACTTCCTCATTTTACAGATGAAGAAACTGAACCCCAGGGAGAGTCAGTGACTTGTTTAAGCTCACAGAGTAGCAAGTATCAGATTATAGATGCTGAATCCATGCTCTCTGATTCTAGGTAGGTGTTCTTTGTTTTTTTTTTTTTTTTTTTTAAGTTTTTGCAAGGCAATGGGGTTAAGTGGCTTGCCCAAGGCCACACAGCTGGGTAATTATTAAGGATTTGAGGCTGCATTTGAACTCAGGTACTCCTGACTCCAGGGCTGGTGCTCCATCTACTGCACGACTTAGCCGCCCCAGGTAAGTGTTCTTAACCTGAATTTTTAAAATATATTTATTTTAATAGAATTGGGTTTCTTTATAATCCCATTTTATTAATTTTAAAAACATTCTTTTTAGAAGGGATCCATAGGTTTGTATGCTTCAGAAATCTCTGCAATAGACAAAATAGATTAAGAAGTGTTTGTCAAGAACCTCGATTTTTTTTTCCCCTCTGTGCCCCAGGATGTCAACTGACTTTTTAAAAAATATTTCTTTTTGCTACAAGGAAAGCATCAATGGAGATGTGGGGTAAAGGGAGATTGTAATGTTGAAAAAGTAAAAGACAATAATCTAATAACAGAAGCTTTTGAGTTCTTTAGTGATCCTAATGCTTTAGGAGGCAAAATACCTTTGTGGCAGGTCCTCTGCTTTGTCTGATTTTTTTTTTATTCTTTTTGCAAGATCTCATGAAAAGACCTACTCTTCCTAAGTCACAAAACCTAAGGTTAGATAGCAGGAAAAATGGCTAAAAAAAGAGTTTGCTTAAAGAAAAAGAAGTTTTGATTGAATACGGCATTGTGTTCACAAATTTATTTGACTTCTTCCAATAAAACTCCCAATAAAACATTTGTTGGAATTAAGTATCTTTAAAATTTTCAAAACAAAACAGATCAACAAACCAATTAAGGTCAATGTGCAGACAAGGAAAGCCTTTGTGTTCACCATTTAATACAGGGTTTTGAACCCACCGAGTGATAAGCCTGGAAATAAATTGCTGGATTTTCTTCAGTGTTGAAGATCGTCTTTCAGATTTCCTTGGGAACTTGCCTGTTCTCGTCTGCCCACCTGGTTTTTGCTTTGATATCCCGAACATTATCATAACTTTTATTGTCTTTCCATGTCAGTCAAACCCACTTCACTAAATTACTTTCATTTATACATCCTCTTTTGCTATTTTGGTTGCTCATCAGCTAAGATTTAAGGTGAAAACTTTTCTTCTATTTGACAGAGAGGGAGGTGAAAATTACTATGTGAACAGAAAACTACAGGTTACGTAAATAATATGTCATTGTATATCACTGAGTGGAGTCTTAAATCAATTCATTAGTTAGTATAAAGCTTTTGTGTGAACTTTTAAAATTCATGTGCAATCTGCTTTAATATAATATAAAGTTCCTTCTTTCTCTTTCTCATTCTATCTCTGTTTCTTTCTCTGTCTCTGTCTCTGTCTCTCTCACTCTCCCTCTCTCTTTTTTAATTAGTAGCTTTCCCTGCTTCTAATACAGTGGAGCTGAATTGATTTCTAAAGATTGTTTTTTTTTACTTAAGGGCTTGGTTTTCACCCCCCCCTTCACTTTTCAACACATCCCTAGCCCCAGGCTAAAGTATGCATTTTATTCATGGAAAGTAGACAGACTTTATGCTCTGCTCTTCCAGGGGAGAAAGGCAAGCTGAGATACGCTGTATTAATAAAAGAGGCCCAGAGAAAGCAGCTGGTAGAGTCAGACTTTCCTAACTCCTCTAGAGTTACTACAAAAATCCAAAGATAAGCTAAAATGCTAGAAAATACTCTCCCCCCAAATGTTGCTCTCTCTTCTATTTAGGAAAATGTTTTTCCCCCTCTTCTAGCCAGGGTACCTTAATGGATGTTCATGACCAGAACTGGCTTACCAACTGTCCTGAAAGTGGAATAAAGTCAGGATGGCACATTAGTTTTGCATATATTATCCAAAAGGATAAGAATAAGACAGAGATATAGAGGAGAAAGAGTCAGAGATAAGGAGGGCATCTTGGCCCTTGAGTCTTAGATAATATATCAGCATTTAAGAAGCCTCCCAAGAAAGCTTTTCAAAAGCCATATAAACCTAGAATGAGGGAAAGTTTAACACTTGATTGTTATCTCACTTAATCAGTTAACCAAACTGTTTATTAGTGACTCAATACAGACCCAACCATCCAGTGGTATACCAAGGCCATCTGCCTGCCCTGTGGCCCTTGCCCATGATTTTTCTTCACTTCCATATTTTCATTTCTTATTCTGTTGCATAGTCAAATCAGCAGAGCCACTGTTTCTCATTAACTCCCCTGGTTCATTCTACAGACCAAACTCCTTTCCCTGACTAGTACTGTCATTTCTTCCTATTTAAGCATAAACTCCCTGAGGGCAAGAGCTGCCTTTCATGTTTGGTTCCCCAGAGCTTAGCACAGTGCTTAGTCCATAGTGTTTCTTAAATGCTTTTTCTTTTTTAATTCACTCAAGTGATCTGTCAACAAATATCTGTACAGTGAAGGAGATGGATAAGAATCTAGACATTAGATGGTTTCGAAGCAATTCCTTTCTTGCTTTAGATCCTATCATGCAAGTTTACCACTCAAAATTTAATGATTTTGAGAAATGAGGAATATTGCTATTACTATTGGTAACTGGCATTTATATAGAGCCTTTAGGTCTACTACTACTACTACTACTACTACTACTACTACTACTACCTACCTACTACCACTACTATTATCCTTACCAGCACTACCACTACCATTACCATGACCACTACCATTACCACTACCACTATCACTACCATCTTCACCACCACCACTACTACTATTACAACTACTATTACCACTATTATTACTACTACTACTATAACTACTACTACTACTACCACTTCTATTACTACTAATACTACCACCACCACTACTACTACTACTACTACTACTACTACTACTACTGCTACTATATATTATTATGAGCCAGGCACTGTTAAGCACTTTACAATTATTATCTCAATCTTTACAATACCCCTGGGAGGTGGTTACTATTATCACCCCCATTTTCATATGCGGAAACTGAGACAATCAAGGTTCAAATTTTCTCAGGGAGGCATAGCTAGGAGGTGTCTGAGATCAAATTTGAAATTTGATCTTGGAGGAAGATATAGGTTTCCTTTTCACTAAGTTTCTTAATAAGTAATTGTTAGATATATGAGTTGGACTAAATGACTGGTGAGGTATCTTGCAACTCTAAGCTTTTGTGAAATACTTAATTGAAGCTATTTGGAAGAAATGGGGTTAAAAAATTAGTTTGACAAAAGATTTGGTAGACTAAGAATATGACAGACCTAAATTCAAAACCCTAACTAGCTGTATGACTATGAACAAATCACTTAATATTGTTCTGCTTCACTTTCCTAATCTGCAAAATGGGAATTACAATCCCCATTCTTCATAGGATTGTTGGGAGACTCAAATAAGAAGGTAATGCACTAGTTTAATGTCAACAGCTTCAAAGATATTATAATATTCAAGTAGAGTAGAATTTGAAGAGCTATAAGAATAGGGACCAGACCTGGGGATATTCCTATGAGGAACTGCAGTGAGGAAACTTCCTCCATCAATATTAATATTAGGTTGATATCTATAGCCTGTTGGATTATTTCTTGGAACCAAAGAATTTATCACACCTAGATGTAACATCTTGATTGATAGTCATTAGACAAAAGAAAATTGGAAGTTATGGGTAAGCATAAAGGATTCTTTCAGTTCTGAATTCTATAATTCATTTAATTAATCAAGCATTTATTAATGTCATTTAATCACTAGTTGCCAGCACTGTGCTAATTTTTAGGAATATCTCCACCCCCCAAAAAAGACCCCAAATCCCTGCCCTTTGCACCTTTTCTGAAACATATAGTCTTAGAAAGTTGCCTAGGGAGCACTGAGAGACGCAAGTCTTCCTAACTTCAAAGTCAATTCTTTATTTGTTTTATCATATTGCATCTCTTTAGGTGGTATATATTGAATTTGCTTTTTGCCATTGTTTTTACATGTCATTCTGCATCTTGCCCTTCTCTCATGACATGAAGATTTTGACCGGCATTCGTGGTTTTAACTGATGAAAGGAGTTGATCATTTCTGTAATTAGATGGGATGACATGACCTGGCCCTTGGATTCCAAGTTGGCAGCAAAAATGCTGAAACCAATTTATTTGTCTTCTGAGGGCTCACTAACCAGGAGCTTGCTGGAAACCTTGTAAGAAAATCCTGCTTGTCTGGGCCAGTCACCAGTGAAAAGTATTGAGACTGAGAGAATTCAGAAAAATCCTAAATAAAATCTGGGGAATTTCCTTGTGTACCGAGGGCCTGTTTTGGTCATCTGGCTAACAGCTGAGGAATCCTCAGCTTTAGATACAAATTATGTTCATTCATATGGATTAGGAAGGGAATCCTTTGTGTTGTGATTTTATCTTCTGCTGCTTTATAAAGAATTGGCAGCATTATTTTGGGGGGGGTGCAGGGGGGGAGACTTTGTTCATAGGTAAAGCTATTTAATGGCAATTACTTTTATTGCCTGTATTGGCCTGTGCTAGAAACTTCTATCATTTGGAAAGTATGTAACCTATCAAGGTAAAAAGTGGGGTAAGAAAAGCTGTCTTGCTTCTCTGAGAAATACATCAGGACTTATAATCTTCATGATCCTTAGCTGATGTTAGGTTGACTTCTGTAGTCTATTAGTACACACACACACACACACACACACACATACAAATGCATATTTATGTACATATAAACACACATATGAATAAAATTTAATTACATGTATATTATAGAACTCATATTAGTATGTATTTATATATGTATAGCTATATAACAGATTATATATAGATATAATAGCTAATTTATATTCTAGTATATACATATATGTATATGCATATGTGAATATATATATTTACACATGCATATCAACTTACTTCTTGAAACTGAAGAATTGTGTCACACCTAGACCTAGGTCAGTACTGTTGGTCATCAGACAAAATAAAATTATCAAATTATAAGAATATCTAAAGGATCTTTTCATTTCTGAATTCTATGATTCATTCAAACTATCAAGTTTTTAAACTCCTACTAGGTACCAAGAACTATGCTGAGTCTAGAGAATAATAATAATAATAATAATAATAATAATAATAACAGTCCCTGCCCTCAGGAGCTCATAATCTATCTGGAGAAATAAATATATAATCTGAGAATATAAAAATGGATGCAAAGATATACAATTATTTGGGAGGTGGGGGAAGAGGTCATCTAGTCCCAGAGCTTTAACTAGCACAGTTCCTAAGTTAACCAATGAGTGACTAGGGCTTTGCACTAGGACATCAACATGGTAGGGAAGAATACTTCTTTTATCATTAGTCATATTCCATGATTCCCCAAAAGTGCCTTATCTCACCATTTCCTGGGGGCAATGGGTGCTACTGCCCTATGGGATTCTTTGGGGTAATGGGCTGCTATCTCCTGTCTCCTTTTCCCACTGTGGCAGACTGAACTTCACAGCAGCATACAGTCTTTCTCTGCAAACAATCTCCTCTGAGAGTCTGAGCTTTGGAATTCCCAATCAAAAGTAGTTCCTAAGGCAATACAAAGTAGTCCCCCAAAAGAGTGAAGTTGGAAAAAACTGGCAGTGGAAGGAGATTAATTGCAATTGGTAGAGTATCCCCTGGGATCTCAGGTGTCTATTTCTAAAGTTCTAAATTATTATTATTTTTTTAATCCTTCTTGAGTCCCATAACTGGATTTGAGTTCAATTCATGGGGGGGGGCAAAGTTCAATCAAACCACCCCAAGTCTTTCCCATAGAGTGTTGACTTAGAACTGCCCTGGTTGGTGGTGTGAATATGTAGACAATAACTCAAGTCATTTCAATTTCATTGATTTCCTGACTCACAAAACTTCCCCAATCCCACAACCAATTGAATAGACTATCTCAGCCTAGTCCAACTTTCTCATTAAACAGATGAGAACAGAAGCCTAGACAGGTGATATGATTTGCCCGGGATCACACAGCAAGTTAGTGACAAAGACAAGACTTTGATCTCATTGTTTTTGTTTCAATCTTATGTTCCTTCTACTTCTATCTCATTTTCACATATGGTCGGCCCAAAAGCCCCTATATCTCCTCCCCATTTCCTTGAAACATTTTGCTACATATTCATTCAAGAGTACAAGCCCCCCCCCCCACACCTTCTAACCCACTATCTGGGGTCTTGGCAGGGGCTGTTTGAGTGGTCTCTATATTCCTCATCAAGGAACAATTTTTATTAGCCTTTTAAGTCTAGATAGAAGACATTGTTTCTGGCTAGAAATATCCTGCAACTGAGTCAGACTGTTTTTCATTTGTTTACTGGCTTTCTGTGTTCAGTTCTAATGGGTCATCTTAACTTGTATGATCTAAGTACCCAGAGGTCTTCCTGACCTTGGCTCATAGGATTTCATATGCAGTGGGAGTGTTAACATTCACATCCTGGCCAAACTGAATTCTAATCTGGGTAAACCACATTCTACCCACCTCAAGTTCCTCTGGGTCAGGATGCAAAGTTCCATTCCACCTGAGTGGGACGTCTTCCTTGTCCTCACTTCCTGTCCTAAACAGACAGGCCACATTGCCGAGGGGTTACTGAAACAGGTGGTGATGAGTGATCCCATAAACAGTTTTTTAAAAATATCTGTTTATAAAGTAATTTGGGGTCATGAAGGATAGAAATATTAAGCAATTGCTTTTCCTATTAGATGAATTCTATGATTTAGGGAGCAGGAACAATAGACATGATTGTTTCTGATACTTATTTATTCAAATTCATAAGAATGTGAATAGGAAAAGGGGATAAAATAAAAAGAAAAGTAGTTTCTCATAGGCTGAAGAAACTAATTTGCCCATGCATATATACTTCTGATGGATTGCTATTTTCAGTTTTGATGAAGAAGTCCAGTCTTAAGTTTTTTTATAGCAGTTGCCTTTTTCATAAGGGGTGTGTGTGTGTGTGTGTGTGTGTGTGTGTGTGTGTGTGTTAGATCTAGTGGGAGGTGGGAAATAAAGGAGTAGACATCAAGGCCCCCCCAAACAAAAATATTTTCTCATCTGTCTTAGATATCTATCATTAGATGGAATATCATTGTTAAGAAATGACAAGCAGGATGATTTCAGAAAAAATCTGAAAGACTTACATAAACTGATACAAAGTGAAGTGAGCAGAACCAGGAAGACATTGTACACAGTAACAGCAATATTTTACAATGAAGAACTATGAATGACTTAGCAATTGCCATTAATATGATAGCATTATCATCAGTAATCCAAACCAAGCCCAAAGGTCTCATGATGAAAAATGCTATCTGCTTCCAGACAAAAGAACTTATGTCATCTGAATACAGCAAGGGAAGCTGTTGCAATGATTATCTTGGATGACAGGCTCTTAAACAAGATATGTAAGGAACTAATTCAAATGTATGGAGATAAAAGTTATTCTCCAGTCAAAATTACGAAGAGATAGTTTTCAAGGAAGCAAATTAAACTATCACTAGTTATATGAAAAAACTGCTCCATATTTCTAATAATTTTTTTTACAATGTAAATTAAAGTGACTCTGAAATTCTATCTTGCATCCATCAGATTGGCAAGTCTGACTGTGTGTGTGTGTGTGTGTGTGTGTGTGTGTGTGTGTGTGTGTGTATGTGTGTGTGTTGGAGGAGCTGTGAGAAATAAACTGTTGATGACTTCAGCAATTAGAGAAGAAAAAGAAATTGAAGGAATTAGAATTGGGAAGGAAGAGACAAAACTTTCACTTTTTGCAGATGACATGATGGTCTACCTAGAGAATTCCAAGAAATCATCCAAAAAACTACTGGAAACAATTAGCAATTTTAGCAAAGTTGCAGGTTATAAAATAAACCCTCATAAATCCTCAACTTTTCTATATATGCCTAGTAAGATACAGCAGGAAGAGCTAGAAAGAGAAATCCCATTCAAAGTAACCTCAGACAATATAAAATACCTGGGAGTCTATTTGCCAAGACAGACTCAGAAACTTTTTGAAAACAATTATAAAACACTTCTCACACAAATTAAATCAGATTTAAATAACTGGGCAAATATCAACTGCTCATGGATAGGTAGAGCTAATATGATAAAAATGACAATTCTACCAAAACTAAACTACCTGTTTAGTGCCCTACCAATCAACATTCCAAAAAATTACTTTAATGACTTAGAAAAAATTGTAAATAAATTCATATGGAGAAATAAAAAGTCAAGAATTTCCAGGAGCTCAATGAAAAAAAGTACAAAAGAAGGTGGCTTAGCCCTACTTGATCTAAAATTATATTATAAAGCATCAGTCGTCAAAACTGTTTGGTATTGGCTAAGAAATAGAGTGGTGGACCAGTGGAATAGACTAAGTGTAAAAGCAGGAGAGGAGTATAGTAATCTGCTGTTTGACAAACCCAAAGAGTCTGGCCATTGGGAAAAAAACTCCCTCTTTGATAAAAAACTGCTGGGATAATTGGAAGTAAGTATGGAAGAGACTTAGATTAGACCAACACCTCACACCCTTTACCAAGATAAGATCCAAATGGTTATAGGACTTAGACATAAAAAACAAT
Organism: Macrotis lagotis; assembly: GCF_037893015.1. NCBI lineage: Eukaryota > Metazoa > Chordata > Mammalia > Peramelemorphia > Peramelidae > Macrotis > Macrotis lagotis. The sequence continues at coordinate 131,805,860 of NC_133666.1, read as the reverse complement.
ACTATAAGCAAACTAGAAGATCAAGGACTAGTTTACCTGTCAGATCTATGGAAAAGGGAGCAGTTTATCACTAAGGAAGAGTTGGAGAACATCACCAAAAACCAATTAGATTATTTCGATTACATTTAATTAAAAAGCATTTGCACAGATAAAACCACTGTAACCAAGATCAAAAGAAATGTAGTAAATTGGGAAACAATCTTTATAACGAATGATTCTGACAAAGGACTCATTTCTAAAATATACAGAGAACTGTGTCATATTTTTAAAACAAAAAGCCATTCCCCAATTGACAAATGGTCAAAGGATATGCAAAGGCAATTTACAGATGAGGAGATCAAAGCAATCCATAGCCATATGAAAAATTGCTCTAAATCATTAATTATTAGAGAAATGCAAATCAAAGCTTCTCCAAGGTACCACCTCACACCTCTCAGATTGGCCAAAATGACCAGAAAGGATAATGATCATTGTTGAAAGGGTTGTGGGAAATCTGGGACACTATTACACTGTTGGTGGAGCTGTGAACTCATCCAACCTTTCCTGAGAGCTATCTGGAACTACACCCAAAGGGCAATAAAAACGTGTATACCCTTTGACCCAGCAATACCTCTACTGGGTCTATACCCTGAAGAGATGATGAAAAAGGGTAAAAGCATCACTTGTGCAAAAATATTTATAGCAGCCCTGTTTGTGGTAGCAAAGAATTGGAAATCAAGTAAATGTCCTTCAATTGGGGAATGGCTTAGCAAACTGTGGTATATGTATGTCATGGACACTATTGTTCTATTAGAAACCAGGAGGGATAGGAATTCAGGGAAGTCTGGAGGGATTTGCATGAACTGATGCTGAGTGAGATGAGCAGAACCAGAAGAACACTGTATACCCTAACAGCAACATGGGAGTGATGTTCAACCTTGATGGACTCACTCATTCCATCAGTGCAACAATCAGGGATAATTTTGGGCTGTCTGCAAAGGAGAGTGCCATCTGTATCCAGATAAAGAGCTCTGGAGTTTGAACAAAGTTCAAGGACTATTCCCTTTAACTTAGAAATAAAAAACAGATATCTTGTTGTCTGATCTTGTTACCTCTTAGACTTCTTGTCTCTTCCTTGAGGATATGATTTCTCTCTCATCACACTCAATTTGGATCAATGTATACCATGGAAACAATGTAAAGACTGACAAATTGCCTTCTGTGGGGGGTGGGGGAGGGAAGTAAGAGGGGAAAAATTGTAAAACTCAAATAATATCTTTAATAAAAATAAATAAAAAAATAAAAAAATAAACTGTTGATGGAGCTGTGAATTGGTCCATCTCTTCTGGAAAGCAATTTAGAGTTGTCTCTAAAAGTTCCTAAATTGTTCATATACTTTGATTAGAGATATCAGTAATAGTCTATACTTTCAAAACAATAAAGAAAAGAGAAAAAAGACCCATAAATACAAAATTTTTTTAGCAATTTTTTGAGGTGACAAAGAAAACTAAGGGAGTGACTTGATAAATTCAGAAATGGTTGAACACATTATGCTAAATAAAGCATAAAAATATATTACAAATGAAAAAATGGTATCATAGAAACCTGAGAAAACTTGTATGAACTGACCAAGAGGAAAGTGAATGGAAGCAGAAGAATATGTATACAATAAGAATGACATTTAAAAGATAACTTTGAAAGATCTAAGAACTCTAATCAAAGCAATGAATAACCACAATTCTAGAAAAGTAATGTAAAAGAATGCTACTTTTGACAGAGAGATAATGTACTCAGGGTTCATATTGACATATGTACATGTGCGTGTCTATTTGAAGAAGGTCAATAAGAAAATTTATATTTGCTTGACTAATTCACATTTGTTATCTGGATGTCCTGCTTTGTTTTGTTTTATTTCTTTTTCCAGTGAACAGAAGGAAGAAAAAATGATTTTTAAATTGAAAGACATTAAATTAAATTTTAAAAAGCAATTTCACAGAGGATCTGAGTATAAATACTTAACCTTGTTATCAACCATTATCCTAGGAATACTTAATATTCTATGAATTATAACAATATAAGATGGCAAAAGACAATAAATGCCACACAACTTCAGAGAAGGATTAGAAAAAGGTGAAGTTACCTTGGATTGGTATAATTAGCGTAAGCTTAATGGAATGGGTGAGGCTAAACTTTTAAGGATGATTTTCCCTCCACTGGAGATGCTGTTGCCTCATCAGGCAACTATGAAACTAATACTTTATTTGTGTCCCTAGAACTTAGCAAAATGTCTGGTGTATAGTAAATGGTTTAATGAACTCTTTAGTCAGGAAGGCTCCATATACATTTCTGGGAGCAAAGAACTAGGTGCAAAGTAGGTGCTCATTGATTGGGAATAGCTAAAAAAAATGTGGTATGAATGTAAAGACTATTACTGTGCTGAAACAATATGATGAATACAGAAAAGCATGGAAAGAATTACATGAACTGATTCTGAATGAAGTAGAACCAATAAAACAATATTCACAGTGACTAAAACAATGTAAATGGAAAGAACAAACACAAAACAATTGAAAGTGAATGTTGCAAAATTAAAACACTAGAGATATAAGAAGACACTTCCTTGCACTCTTCAATTAAGGTGTGAGCTCTATAGGTATGGAACATTACATACACACATGTATGTATATGTGTATCTATATATACATATATATATATATATATATATATATATATATATATATCTCCAGAATTTTTAGATGTATTGATCAGTTTTGCTGATTTGTAAAAATTCTATTTCTTGTTCTTTACTATTCTTTATTATAATGGTTGCTCTCTAGGATAGAGGAAGGGAACGTATATACTGAGAGAAATTGAGGTGATGAGAATCTAATACAGGGTTTAAGTTGATTTACATAAGATTCTCTTTATTATAGAGCATGATTACTCCATGCTGTATGCCTACAGCAAGGATAGAGTTGGTGAGAGCTTGGGAGAGGAGCGATCCTAGGTAAGGTTTCTAACTTTGAGAGAAGACACTTGTGGTTTCAGGATCTCTTCAGAAAAGTCCATAGAAGGAAACAGAGACTCTCCAAAGAAGTCTCTGAGAAGATAGTGTCTCGGGGGTGGCTAGGTGGTATAGCGGATAAAGCACCAGCCCTGCAGTCAGGAGTACCTGGGTTCAAATCTGGTCTCAGACCCTTAATAATTACCTAGCTGTGTGGCCTTGGGCAAGCCACTTAACCCCATTTGCCTTGCAAAAACCTTTAAAAAAAAAAAGAAGATAGTGTCTCAGTTGTGTCTTTATTTGTACCTTACCACACTAGAGACTTTGAGGAATTACTTTTTGGGTGAGATCACAGTCTCTTGTTCATGATCACAGTCTCTTGTTCATGATCACAATTGATTGAACTGAGATATCTTTCTTCCAGCAGAAGAGTCCCATTCACTCTATGTTTAATCTGGTTTATTCTAATCTGCAGAAAAAAATTTCTATTTGCTATTAATTTGGAAAATGGGTTTATTGCTTATATGATTGATTGACTTCTTAAAACTGGCATTAAGTGGGAAGGGGTTCAAACTTTCAGATATAGCTTGAAGAACTTCCCTTCCAAAAAAGGTAGAAATCAAAAGATTGGCTTGGACCTAAAAATGTTTCCTTTAGGTTAACAATATTTACTGGGAAGGTACAGAAAGCTATAATCTAGGCTAGTATCCCCTCTCTGAGCAGTGCAGGGTCTAGCCATATGCTCGTAATCACCCAATCATCTGATCCCCTTCTGCAGACATCATAGACTCTTTTGGAGAAGAGTTAGCTGAGTTACTTATCTATTGTTTCTGAGAATCTCATCTTGAGAATCCTATCCTGAGAATCCCATCTAGACAAACCCATGTGCCCCCCCACCCACACAATTTACATTTGCAACACATACACACATTGGCAACACAGACACACACAAAGACACACACACTCCTTATATAAAACCAAAAGATATAAGGAATATTTTAATTATCAACAATGGTACACTTGTGGACATATGATGTACTAGCCCAACAAATTATTTTTGGAGGCATTCAGATAGCACAACAAGGTGTACAGGGCTTATTAATAATTAATTCAAAAGGGGCATCCATTTAGACTCTTCAGAGAGACATAATTATGCACCACAGATGCACATACAGGGCACCATGCCCTTCAGGGGACATTTGCCCCAGGGTTTTCTGGCATTCTCAGCCTACACTCTTTGCATGTTTATGTTCTGTTACATGGTTAGGTGACAGTTTGAATGGTTGTGTCATGAGCTTTGGGACAGAAGATAAAGTATGTTTGTCCATAAGACACTGGTCTCCTTCTGTGACCTAGAACAAGTCACTTACCTTTTTTGAACCTCAGTTTTCTCATTAGTAAAATGAGTCATTTAGATTAGTTGGCCCCTTGAGATCCCTTCCGACTTTCCATACATAGTCTCCTTACAAAAAGTTTTAAGGAGTTGATCTAATTATTGTTAAAAAAACAAGCAAACAAATCAACTGTATAGACTGAAGTCCTAAGACATTAAAAGACTTTAATTCAGATTCAGTGACACTGAGTACCTGATACCAAAAAAATTTTTTAATTAAAATTTTAGTATAGCAAAAAACATTTAAATACAAAATGTCTGGGGTTTGGAAATCTTTTTGCTATAGAGAGATTTATTTTCATGTTCCTCAACCAGAATATTCCTCTACTGCTTCATTATAGAATGGAGGATTATAGATCATTGATCTGAGGCTGAAAAATACTTTAGAGGCCATCTTGTCCAAGCTAAGAATGACCTTTTGGGAAGGATACTTGTTCTTATATCTAAGATTCTGTATTCAAATCCCATCTCTTATGTGGCTGTTTCACTTTAGGTAAGTCACTTAATCTTGCTGTGCCATAGTTTCTTATCTGTATTTTGAAAAAATTGGATTGGGTTGCTTCTAAGGCACCCTGTGGTTCTAGATATATCATCCTATGATCTTCCTCACAAAGACTTGTGATCTACACAGATAGCAAAACTACCCCAAAACCCAGTCTTCTCTGTGAGTGTGTATTATGTGTATGTATGTGTGTCAGTATCTGGAAGGGGAGGGGGGCATGGATCTTGTATATATTAAAATGTTCTAATGATACAGGTCAAAAACTCAGCATACCTAAAATATAATTTTAAATTCAAATGCTGGCTTCCATGGATCTTTTTAACAATCTGGTTAAGCCAGATTCCTCGGAATAGTGTTTTTATATGCACAAAACAAAATGCACAGAATAATGAAAGGAAGTTGACAATATTGAAATATTCATCAAATTATACATACACACACATCTATCAATCTATATATGAGTTTTTGGACTTGATATACCTCTACAAGAGATTCCAGCTCTAAAAATGATGTTCTGGCTAATGGAATAATTTTACTGCTCCTGACAAATTACCATACTACAACAAAAAATATGCTTCACTCTTAAGCTATATTCAATGTAATTTGATATCTGATTTACAAAGAATTTCAGACTGAAAGGTAACTCCAAGGGGCTATTCAAAAAGATTTATTCTCAATAGACAGGACAAAGGAGGAAATATTCTGGTTATAAAAGATTCTGAGTTTATTTAGATTCTGAATAAATGGGAGTTTATTATATTTGTTCTATAAAACCTGTTACAAAAATATTGGTTGTCTTTCCATGCCTGTCCTGATTGGCTGCATTCAGCATAGCTGGCATAATTCATCCCCACTCACCCCTTGACCTTAGTCCCCTGGCATAGGCCCTAGATTCTTTACTGTATGGTATTTTCCCCTGAAGGATTTCCTTTTGCATTTTAACATGCTGCTCAGTACATAGCTCTTTTTGGGTCTGTTCTCAATTGGCCACCAGGCAGCTTAACCAGACCCCGTTTCCTCCTCTCCTGCTTCCCATGGTTTTATCTGGAGCAAGGAGAGTACCTCCCACTGCTGGGCTACTTTCACCAGCATTCCCTGGCTCTGGCAGCAGCTCTCCCTGCCTGTCGGCTTCTCTGTTCTCCTGCAGCTGCTTCCCCTGTAGCTATTATTCTTTCCACACCATGCTCTCTCTTTTCCTCCAGCAGGTGACTTCTCTTTTCAATTCTGCAGCCTCCTGGTTCCCCCCTGTGCCCCCCTTTTTCTTTCCTGAGGACCATGTGACTGACCAATGCAGTCTAACTGAAGGATGTGGGCGCCAATCCACCCTCAGTGGCTGAGTCTGGAGTCCGCTTGCTTAGTGATGGAGCCAGCTAAATGTCTGGAAAAACTGGGGGAAATGGACAAAGTCTCTCTAGTGCAGCTGGTTCCTTTGTCAAGGGCTTTCCTTGTTCTCCACTGTGAAATTGTATTTTTCCTGTTATTTTGCCAAAAGCCTGGAGCAAACTGAAAGAATAAATAATATATATATATATATATATATATATATATATATATATATGTGTATACATATATATATATATATATATATATATATGTAGAGAGAGAGAGAGAGAGAGAGAGAGAGAGAGAAGGAAAATAGTTGAGTATTAATGTGACCATAGACAATATTTGGCAGCCAGGATGAGGTGAATTGAATCTTACATAATCTATATAGAATTCTGGGATTCCTTAATCCAACTCACACTCAAATCAATTAGTTGGCTCTCCCAGAGCAAGGATGGTCAAATCTTTCACACAGAAATATCATTGAGGCGGCAAAGGGTTTCTCTCTTATTGCTATTGGTTCAAGCCCCATTCCAGCATGCCTTAGACTCCAACGGGTCTTGGAAGATTACCTACTTCTCAGCCTCTACTTCTCAGCAGTTCAAGTCAAACTCAGATTTATTCCCTGCATTTCTTTTTGTTGTTGAGCATTTGGTGTTGTGTACTATTATGATAAAAATGCTTCAAAGCTTATCTGAATCCAAAAGGTAACTGTTGCTAGCTAAAGCAGCAATAAAAAAGAAAGATGGAAGTGTGATATAGTGGAAAAAACCTGGGACTCTACTTACTACCCATGTTATCTTGGAAAGGTAAGTAGTTTCTTTTCCTCAATGTCCACAGCAGATAAATGATAAAGTTGGATCAGAATAGATCTTTCTCTTCCAGGGAAATAAAATTAACTATGGAAAGAAGTAAAATAAGATCATATATATATATATATATATATATATATATATATATATATATATATATATATTTAAACTTTTATTAATGAAGAAATCATGATCTATAACCTACTGTCTTATTAAAAATCTGGGTTCCTAGGAACCAGGTCTGATTTTGGGGGCTAATCCGAAAAGTCATTTCTCTTTTTTATTTCTTTGTATCCCTGCCCAGAATTTTCTTTGGAAAATCTCAAAATGTGCTCGTGTTCTTGATGTCCATATCCAAATATCTATAATAGATCTCCCAGTTCCCATACAAGCACTCATTTGATAAAGAATATAGAGTCAAATGATTCAAAGAAGCCCTTATGAATAGACCATATGAATGATAAGCTAATATAAAAGAATAGGCAGACATAGAAAATGCAAAAACTTTCATGGAAGTCTTGATTTTCTCTCAGAAAGGTTTGCAATGTGGGGTTGCTAATAAGGCAACAGACATTATGAGATTCTAGTGAATCCTTAGCTACCCAACAAAATCTTATAAAATGTGTTCCAAATTTTTAGGCCATTCTTATTAGGACTTCCCTGATCCTCAAAAGGCAAATATATTTTGGATCATCTGAATGGACAATTCTTTTCTTTGAAAATGTCTACCCTCTAGTGGTTTTATACCTGGATGTTCTCTAGCTTCAGTTACCATCTTCTTTTTCTCCTCCAAGAATACTGTTCGGAAATTTCTTACCTTTCTCTAGAATCTTCTAATCTTCAAACTCTCAAACTCAGGGTAATTCTAGAAGCTACCTTAGAGGTTGGCACATGCCAAGAACTTTCCTCTGTCCACTAGAAATTTGACAGGATCATATAACCCTGGGACATTTCCTAACTCTGACTAAGAGGTTGAAGTTTAGAAACATTATACATGTGATATAGTGGATAAAGCTCTGACCTTAGAGATGGGAGATCTGTGTTCAAATTCAGCCTTAGACATTTACTGCCTGGTTTATCATGAGTGAGTTTCTTAATCTCCATGTTTTGGTTTCCTCCCTTACAAAATAAGGGGATTGGACTTGATAGTCATATAATCCCATGAACTCTGAGACTAAGTGAGGTAGAGAAGAGAATAACATTTAAAATGTACCTACTGAGGCCAGTCACGGTGCTAAGCACTTTTTACAAATATTATCTAATTTGATCTGCACAATAACTTTGTGAGAAAATAATAAATAATAATGAGTAATATTTATATAATGCTTCCTAGAAGCTAGACCATTTGTTAAGTAATTTGTAATTATTATATCACTTAATCCTCATAACAACTGTGGAGGTAAGTGCTATTATATTTTCCCCATGTTACTTTTGAAAAAAATGAGACTAGTAGAATTTAGATGACTTGTCCAGGATTGCACAGCTAGTAAATGACTGCGGTTGAAATGAACTCAAGACTTCTTGATTGCAAGCCCAATCCTCCATCCACTATGTCATTAACTGTCTCTAAATTAACACATATATATTTGATGTTTGCTTCTGCAGGAATGCTTGATACTCTACCCATTGCCCAACTTGCTGTCATGTTTTTGATTGGAAGTCTGTTACTAGAAATGTCCTTCTTGGACTAAACAGGTGAGAAAGCTAAGGGGGAGCACATGGGTCTATAAGATACTACTCCTATCTGTACTCTGGTACAAAGTTGCTGTCTATTGAATCTCTTTTATAAAAAGGCCATTAAAAGCAAGAGACTTTTTTCTCTAAGAATTCAGCCTTCAAAATGTCCTAGTTAGTGAAAGCAATTCAGGGATGATGACAAGTCATTGAAACTCAGGGATTGAGAGGATACCCCTCAAATGGGGAATGCCTGAACAAGCTGTAGCCTATGATTGTGATGTATAGTACAAATACATATATACTATGTATGTATAGCTATGAGAAATCATAAAGGAGGGTGGTTTCAGAAAATAAAAATACAAGACCTTTTTTTTTTTTAAGGTTTTTGCAAGGCAAATGGGGTTAAATGGCTTGCCCAAGGCCATACAGTTAGGTAATTATTAAGTGTCTGAGTTCAGATTTGAACTCAGGTACTTCTGACTCCAGGATCAGTGCTCTAACCACTGTGCCACCTAGCCACCCCCAAAATGCAAGACTTCTAAGGAAGAAAAGAAGGAAGGATTAAAGGAAAGAAGGAAGGAAGGAAGGATTAAAGGAAAGAAGGAAGGAAGGAAGGAAGGAAGAAAGGAAGGAAGGAAGGAAGGAAGGGATGTAAGAAGAACCAGGAGATCATTTTACACAGTAACAGCAATTGTGTAATCATGATTAACTGTGAAAAACTGGCTACTCTTACCAATACAAGGATTTGAGACAATTCCAAAGGACTCATGATGAAAAAATGCTATCCACCTTCAGTGAAAGATTTGATGAACTCTGAATGCAAATTAAAGTATTATTTTCTCATTTTCTTCATTCTTTTCTTCCATCCTTCCTTCCATCCTTTCTTCTTTTCTATAGTTAATTCAGAAATATGTTTTGCATGATTTAGAGAGACAATTTGCAATTCAACTTGAAAAAGAAAGGATGCTAAAAGTTAAATAAACATTTTTTTTTAAAAAAATCTTAATGGTAGATTTTCTTATGTCCTTTTCCCAAAACATCAAAGGGCATGTCAAAGGAACATTGATTTAGAGCTGAGGAAGACTTTAGAAGCTACTTAATCAAATTTTAAAGCTGAGAAACTGAGACCCAAAGAGATAAAATTACTTACCTAGGATCACACAGGTTGTGAGTGATAGGGGCTGGTATTTAAATGCTAAACCTCTATCTTTGGAGTCAGTATTCACTACCACACCAAACTACTCAGGTTTTTGTCCATATTCCCCTGGAAGAAAGCTAGACTCATCAAAGTTATTGGGTGGGGAGTGGGTGAAGGGTTAGGAGAACTCCTTTGATTTATTCTCATTACAAAAATATTGCATGAAGATGCCTTTCTTCCCTCTTCTGATCATGGCTGCAGTTTGCTGTTGCTGAATTCTAATAGTTAAAAGGTCTTGTTGTGAGCTTCATATGATTTATTAATATAGGACTGAAATATATCATATGGCTCTGTGGATGCTGCGTCAGTATTAGGCACCGTATAAGAATGCTAATGTTCAACAACAATTTACTTTGCATGAAAAATGCATAACAGTGTTGGGAAAAGAGCTTTGAGTAATTTAAAAATGTATTTGTGTTTGCATAATGCCCAAAAAATGAATTCACATGCTCTGTAACTTTAGCATTCCTAGATTATCTGCTATATTTGCTAATGTAGATAGCAGGTACTGTTTTTATATAATGTCACCAGTGTTCCAGATAGATAATGTGGGACCTGGGGGAGAGGTGCAGTGAAGAGACTATGGCGACTTTCAATTCTTCTTTTGTCATAGATCAGTCATAGAAATAGAGTTGGAAGAAACTTTTAAGGCTATCAAATCCAACCCTCCTCATTTTATAGAGGAGGAAACTGAGGCAGCCAGAGGTTAAGTGACTTGCTCAAAGTCACCCAGCTAGCAAGTGTCTGAGACAGGATTTGATTTCAAGTTTTGCTGATTCCAAGTTCAATACTCCAACCACTGTGCCTATGATTTGCCTGAGAAAGAAACTGAGTCCCAAAAGTTCATCTAAGGTACACAACTCATTTTGTTATTCAACCATTTTCAGTTGTATGTGATTCTTTGTGACTCCATTTAGGGTTTTCTTGGCAGAGAAACCTGGAATAGTTTACCTTTTCCTTCTCCAACTCATTTTATAGATGAAGAAAGTGAGGCAAACAAGATTATTTGTCTTTGTCCATGGTTACTTGGGCAAAGAGATTTAAACTCATCAGAAAGATGTCTACCTGACTCTAGACCTGGAGCTCTAGTCACTGTACCACCTAGCTGTACCTCTCCTAACCCCCAAAACTAAAGCCAGACTGGGTACTTGAACCTAGATCTTATGTATGTATAATTTCTTTCATTGTGGTATAGTGAATAGAGAGTTGGACTTAGAATTGAGAAGATCTGAATTCAGGTTCTACATCTGATTTATACTAGTTGAGGGACCCTGGCAAATGACCTCTCTCTGTGATATAACTCTCTCAGACTGTTCATTTTAAGTATTTCCAAATCTGTACTTGTAGAGGATAGTTTGGGAACTGATTAAATGACAGACCTAGATCCTTCCTTTGCCATTTCCCCCAAATAATTAGTTCAGGGCATAAACTAGATACCAAAGTTCTGAGGATAAAAAGCACAAAATAGGGTAAAAAAATGAAGGGACAAAAAACTAACAGAAAACAGAACTTGGAGCAGAGAAGATTGATTCAGGCACTTGTGCAAGGGGGCTTTTGTATTCAAAACTCAGGGTTTCAATATATACTACACACATACACCCCCCCACATAAATATCATACATTCATGTGTGTATGTATATGTCTACATACATATTACATATAGATGGATACATCTTACATATAGCCCAAGTTCCACTGTCTATTGTAACAGCTGCTTCTTGCTATTTGGATAACTGAATTTCCTGGTTCCAGTTCCTGTTCATAATCTCTGGATCTCCCTTGTTAATAATCCTTTTGTCAGCCTCCCCCAGTCCTTGCCTTTGGACTGTATGGCTTCTAGAGAGGCTCTGCTCTTCTTTAATAGATCAAATGTTTCTGAGCTGCTTGCTTATGATTCCATGACCCCTCAAAAATGCCTCTAAAGTACCCAAACAGGGCATGACCAGTCAGACCTGGGTTACATAGGTAATGGTCAGACAAAAGGCAGGTCTAGATATCTCATAGAAGAGGGGGTCATAAGATCATGGGCTTAGAACTGAAAGGGATCTTAGAGACCATTAAGTCCAGTCTCCCATTTTATAGATGATGAAACAGACTCACAAAGGCTAAATGATTTACCATAGTCACACAGCTAGTAGTTCATTTTAGGTGGAGTTTGAACCCAGATCTTTCTGATTCCCAAGTCTTGTATCCCCTTTGGACTAGAGGAAGTGTCAGTAAATGGGAAATAGAAAGGCACCAAAGATATAATTTTACTGACTCTATTTAGACCTCAGGTGCCTCCTTTGTAAAATGAGGGGTTTGAACTAGGTGACTTATAAAGTCCTTTCCAATTCTAAATCTTTGATCTATTTGGGTCCTTTCAGTTCATTAGATTGTGAGTTTCTTGAAAGCAAGGACTATTTTTCCCCCCTTCATTTTGGGGGCCTTTCTTTATAACTTTATAAGTGCATAACCATATAGGTTTATGTAACTTTATAATCTTAACAGATGCTTGTTTGACAGTTCAGTCACAATTTTCATGCCTATTAGCTGATTTGACGTAAAGAAAACAATTAATCAACACATATTTATTAATCACCTACCAGGCATTGTGCAGATGTGGGGGATAAGAAAAATAAATAGAAGTTCTTTCCCTTCCTTTCATGTGGAAGGAAGGAAACAATCATTTATATAGTGCCTATGTGCCAGCCACTGTGCTAAACACTTTACGAATATTTATTTTATTGAGGAAATGGAGGCAGACAAGTGACTTGCCCAGACTCACATAGCTAGTGAGTATCTGAGGCCAATTTTGAACTCAGGTCTTCCTCACTCCAGCTACAGTGCTCTGTCCATGGTATCACTGATATGTATATTTAAACACAATTAAAATATATATAAGAAAAATATGTTTTCTAGGGTCAAACACCAGGGTAATTTCCAACTAGGTATCAACTTATTTTTACGTATTTTTTGAAGCTAAAACCTGTTGTTTTCATTTTACCATCATACCAAAAAGAAAAATGAGCAATCTCAAGGAATATCTCTATAATCTTTGCATTTAACATTTAGTAGGCACTTAACAAATGTTTGTTGATTGATTGACATTGCACCTTTGTGGCTTGTATATCTATTCATGCAATAATAAGGGGAAAAAAATGCAGCTCAGGTCTTTCTTCTCAAGAGCAACTTGGAAACCAGGCATCAACTAGCCCCCAAAAGGGAAACATTGGTTTCCCTGTCAAATCAGCAAACCCAAAAATTTCTCATTTGTGTTAGTCACGCCACCCACCAAATAAAACACGTAACTTGGCAAGAAGCACCCCTGAGTCCTTATTGGCGTGGTTCCTGGAATGCCACCTGTTCAAGTGCATTAGGAAGGAAGACCAAGCTTAAGGCTGGTTTTCCTGCTCTTGCTGATACCTGCTTTGAATGGGTTTTTGAGAAAGAATCATGGTCACGTACAGGTGGTTTAGTGTTGTTGCCTTCTGCAGATCCAGGATTCTGATGTACCATCCATTTCGGCACCAGTTCCAAGTCCCAGGAAGCTGAAACACTCTCCATCTCCCTTTACCAAGTGCAGAAAGTCAAGTACATTTTTTGAATTGCATTTGCAAATCTGTCTAGGGAGGATTGGAAACAAGGTTTGCTCAGAATTCCGGCTCCAACTCAACAACTCTCCAGTCTGACTGGCAATTAGCAGAATGCACTCATGGTGATTTGATTCCCCCTTTTCCCTCCCTTGCCTGCCTACCTTCAACTATATAAGCTTTAAGTATGCATTAACAACAACATCTATGTATGTTCTTGGACTTCTTCCTATGGTGGTGATGGGGGTGGGAGAGGAGTGCAAATAAGAAGAAACATTTATTCAAGAGTTTTTAGGAGACTTATGACGGGTTCTATCAGTGACTTGAGCCTTTATTTTAAAATATCAGTTATTTGCATGCAGTACAATGTGTGGAACTAGGCTTAGATCAATGCTTACAACTATATGGGAAGATTGTAATGGATACAAATATGAATGACCTAGGATTTTTGGAGATCTGGGCTCTGGTACCAACTATGTAACCTTGGGCAGTCTTTTTATTTATTTGAGCCTAGGTACCCTTATCTGGAAAATGAAGTAGATGACCCTGAAGTAGCTTCTAGATAAAATATTCTATCCTATCAGAAAAGGATGAGAGAGAACTTAGCAAGTCATAAACAGATGACCTTTAACTGGCTAAGGTTGTATGTCAAGATGGTAGATGATTCCCTGTTAAGAATTATGGAGGTGGCATTGGCCTTGAAGTCAGGAGTACCTGAGTTCAAACCCGGCCTCTGACACTTAATAATTACCTAGCTGAGGGACCTTGGGCAAGTCACTTAAGCCCATTGCCTTGTAAAAACCAAAAGAGAGAGAGAGAGAGAGAGAGAGAGAGAGAGAGAGAGAGAGAGAACAGAAAGGAAGGGAAGGGAAGGGAAGGGAAGGGAAGGGAAGGGAAGGGAAGGGAAGGGAAGGGAAGGGAAGGGAAGGAAACAATTATGGAGGTGGTAAAAAGTTGTCCTAATATATCAGTTTGAGAGGTATGCTGTTTTCCTGCAGAATGCATTTAGGATCTAATGGAGAGTCCTCCAAGTTTTGTCAGACATGAGGACTGTTCCCTATCCTACAGGATAAAATGATACTTCCAAAAAAGAACCTAAAAAAGAATCTCTAGATATTTAGATATTCTGAGTGGGAGACTGAAGATTCAGGGAGTATAGCTAACATTGTTTTCATTGCTGCTGATTGAAAATGAGATGATTAGATCAGAAAGAAATGGCTAAGATGACAGTGAGGGTAGTGATTTGTGAGAATTTTGGACCTTGGAATAATATTTTCTTCATTTATTTGATTTTTTTTCCTGAATGGATGGTTATGTCAAATTTTTTTCTGAGTCAATGGAAATATCTATTTCTTCTATGGAAATATTATTAGATGGACAATCTATTGAACTTTGGATAGACTTTGGACAGACACTGCAGACTGACCATAAGCCAGGCCCAGAATTATACTGGAAGAAGAGAATAGGAGATGGGAAATTGAACAGCTCTTTTATTGATACTACTCTTTGCTCTGAAAGAAAAAAAAATGTCCATTAATATATGGTTGTAAGTCTTGGAATATAGCTTCTGAATAAGAGGATTTCCCAGAAGTAAAAGGAAGGGTGAATACTATTGTCATCTATTTGCAACACATTAGCAAAGAGGGATATTAATGGAGAAGTAGTGAAAAAGATGTCATCAGAGAAATATATAACAGAGAAAAACAAATTAACATAGATTGATCATGTAATGACTGTAAAGCATACTCAACAGACAATTCATTTACTTTATATCCATGAAATATCAAGAGAAAGCGAGGAGGAGCAGCTAGGTAGTGCAGTGGATAGACTCCAGCCCTGGAGTCAGAAGTACCTGAGTTCAAATCCAGCCTCAGACACTTAATATTGCTTAGGTATATGACCTTGGGCAAGTCACTTACCCCATTGCCTTAAATTTAAAAAAATTTAAAAATCCATAATAAAAAAAAAAGAGAGAAAGTGAGGAAGTCCCCCAAGGGGTTGAATGGATATTGTGTGACAAATTTATGTGATATCATGAATCCACTGGAAAATTGTCATAAGACACAAGAATGATGAGCTTTGCTTCTAATCAAGATTCTATTTACTTAGAATGGAAGAAAGCATCTGTCTTCATATTGATTAATATGATTCAAATGACTTTAATCTTAAAAGGAAAAAGGAAAGAAAATTATCCAGTCACAGCTACTAAGACACTTATAAGAGAGGACAGCAGATGAGAAATGGAGAGAAAAAATGACAGTAGAGGAGTTCAATAAACTGGAGAAGATAATAACAGAGAAAAGTTTTAAAAAATGATACTCATAGGTTCACATGTCTAGATTTCAGTATATGAAAAATGAGTGATGAACTTAATGTGAGTAGATATATATATATATATATATACATATATATATATATATATATGACCTGACCTCACAGGTTTTACTGAGAGCTGGCAGGCCATGACTCAGGACTAGACTGATTACAGGAAAGGAAGGGTATAGTTTATCCAGGGTAGAAGAGGAACTGGAGGTGAGGTGCATCAAGATGATATTGACCTATGTGGAAATCCTTAAAACTAAGCAAAGACACATGAAAGAGAGTACCATAAAGGTGAGTCAGGGGAAGCCAAAAAAGAAAGAACAGATTATAATGGTTAAATGTTACAGGCCTTCTGGAATGAACAATTGAAGACTCCAGAAATGGAATAAAGAAAGAACAGAGTTGTGATGATTCAAATTAGGGATACATTTCTGGAAGTCTCTTTTTTCCAAAAGCATAAGATGGACAGATACTTGTCTTTACTTCCTGAAAATTTCAAACTTTAGAAGGTGGAGAAATTGATAGTAATTGCGATTCCTATGAGGAAAAGTTGGTTGATGCAATAAGATAGTAAGAAAACTAGCTGTCATTTTATGAAAGGACATAGATAACAATATAGAGCTCCCAAAAAATGATGTCATAGTCTGAGATGTGTTTATAGATGAGGGGAAAAATGTCATTAAAAAGGACTAGAAATGAAAAAAAATAGAGTAGATTAAATGTACCCAGAAGAGATTTGTGCAGGTAACACTATTGTGAGGTTGTTGAGGGATTTACTCAAATCTTATCCAAAGGAGGAGGCATTACCAAAGGTATAGGAAAAAAAATTCTGATTTTATCAATACTGAAAAATAAGTATGTAGCTATTAGGAAGCTTCCAAGTTCCTTTAATGACCTCCCAGCAATCCTTTTGGGATTGTTATACATCTGTAAGACACGAAAGAGCCTAATTTTCTAGAATTGAAATTTTCTTTCACAAAGAAGACAATAGAGAAGAATATAGTGGTTGGTTGCTTAGAGACTTCAATATATAATAAATAAGAAACCATAGAATAGTAATAAAGGATGTTATCAGGAAGATGTATGATAGAAGAAGATGGAACTGGACACATGGTAAGGGTGGGAGATGATCAAAAGTTGGTAGCAAAAAATGTTTCGTGGATTTTTTTTTTGAGCCTACCAGGGTAAAGTGATTTTCCCGGGGTCACATGGCAAGTATTTGGGGTCAGATTTGAACTCAGGTCCTTCTGATCCTAGGGACAGTATTTCATGAAGTGCCATCAGTATCTTTTTTGATGTTAGGAGAAAACAATGAGGGCCTTTAGCATATTGAGTGGGTCCTTTGTGGCAAACTCATCAGAAAATGTGGACAAGGTGATACAAATGAGTTAGGCATGAATAAGTTGTAAAAGGAACAGTGTCTATAAAAGGTTGATGAGATCACAAAGCCACTTAAATATTTGAGAACTGGAGAGCTGGCATTTATATAATGCTTTAAGATTTGCATACTACTTTCCATTTATGATCTCATTTAAATCTTGTAACTATGTGAAGTAGATACTATAAGCTTCACTATCACCTATTACAGATGAGGAAAATGAGGTTCAGAAAAGTTGAGTTGCTCATGGTCACATAGCCAGCCAATAGGGTCAGAGGTAAGATATGAATCTAGAGCTTCCTGACTCCAAATCTAGCACTTGATATACTTGTACCATTCTGGATAAATTTTAAAATTGAGTAGAAAAAGGATAGATGAGTCACTTAATTCTGCCTTAAAAAAAAGTAGATGATCACTAAATAGGAACCCTAAATAGCCTCTAATAAACATGAGCTCAATAAATCAAATAAACATGAGTCCAATAAATATTGGACTAATCCAATCTTTTTTTTTAGGGAGGAGGGATCCAAGTTATTAGGCTTGAACATAGGATCTCAACAATATCTTGCAGAAATACAGATATACAAATTCTATTAATATCCTTCAAGACTAGATAGAAGAAATAGATTAGATACATGTATAGTTTAATGGCTTTAAATGTGTTTGAATGGATGGATCTAAAGAAGATTGACTAATGGGTTAATATCATCCAGGAAGGGAGCTCTGTGAGATTGCTCCAGGGCTTTTGTCCTTGACCCTGTTTGGTTTATCTTTTTCTAAATAAGCGTAATATCCCAGGTACTATGCTAAGCACTTTACAAAGATTATCTCATTTAATCCTTATAAGAGAGACAGGTTGCTATTATATCCATTTTACATTTGAGGAAACTTGAGGCAGATGGAAGTTAATTAATTTCCCCAGGTTCATACAGCTAGTATCTGAGGCTGATTTTGAACTCTGATCTTTCTGATTCTAAGCCTAGGACTCTATCCACTGAGCCATCTAGCCTAGATGAAGGCATACATGCAATTCTAGAAAATATGAGAATGATACAAATCTGGTAAGAAGACCCAAAACAGTGGATAGCACCATTGAAATTCAAAGTTATCTTGACAGAAAGGAATACTGGACAAAAGATAATAAGATGAAATTTAATGGGGACAAGTGGTTAGGATTGGAGTGTGGGTTTGGGAATCATCCATTTTGGAGATATTCTATTGGAGAATAGAGTAATCACATGACTACCTTACAAAGTGATATCATAAAAATTTCACTTGAGATCAATTATAGTAATAACTTAAAAAATCAAATATGACATTAATATGCACATAAAGGCTTTTTCTTACTATATGACTGTCATATAACTCGATGTGGTGCCTCAGGGGAAATCTAACAAAGATCACTGCCCTGAATATGTCAAAGATACCATTTCACTGAACACAAATTAGTCTGAATATCTGCTGCAATCCAGGAAGTCCCTTTACAAAAGGGAGAGCAAAGATGACACTAGAATTTAAACTCAGGCTCCATATTTAGAAAAGAGAGCTTTCGTATAAGATCATCTGGGATGTAAGGTTGGGGCACTTTTGGGCGGGGGCTGGACAGTTCCTTGTCTAAGCATTTCCTTTGTACTCAAGCTTAGAAACTCATGGTTTTTGGCCATTTATTTCTTACAAGCTCAGAATCTCAGGAATCATCCTATTGTTCATAACATTAGTCCTGGGGGGGGGGGGGGGGTTCAAAATAGGGGTCCGTGGAAAAGATGAAAGAACTGTTGAAGGTGGTGAGATCAATGTATAACATGGAACCAATGTAAAGACTAACAGAATGCCTTCTGTGGGGGGTGGGGGAGGGAAGCAAGAATGGGGGGAAAATGGTAAAACTCAAAATAAACTCTTTCTTTAAAAAAAACTGTTGAAAGTACTACCAAGTTGAAATCACAGTGGTTGTGTCCAGGAATATTAAAGACTCTGTCTGGAAAGGAAGGATTGAAGAGGGAGCTCTAATAATAGCCAAGTGAGAATTCTTTTCATTTTAAGTGCTCTGATGCAGTGTTATTATCTTCTTTTTCTTCTTCTTCTTCTTCTTCTTCTTCTTCTTCTTCTTCTTCTTCTACTACTACTACTACTACTACCACTAATGCTAGTTAATTTAAAAAATTTTCTCTTTAACATTTAAAATCTTAATACCTTTTGTTTTTATATGATTCTAATTTCCAAATGTTTTCCCCCCTTCCCTTCCCATTGAACACTGATAAAAAGAAAAAGAAAAAAAGTAATTTAGCAAAACTAACCAACACAGTAGCTGAATCTGACAGGATATGATTAGCTTTCATCTACTCTGTAGGTAACTTGTCTGTAACTATTTATGTACATGTTGTCTTTCCTATTAGACTGTAAGCTAAGGGACTGTTTTCATCTTTCTTTGTATCCTTCATTCGTAATGAATACCTGTTGATTGATTAATTATTCTGCTCCTATAGTTTCTCAGTCTGAAAAGAAGGGAGAGGGGTGCATTTTTCTTATCTCTTCCTTGGGTCCAAGCTTGTTCTGATCTTTTAAATTAATTAACCAATTAATTTGTTAAAAGCAAATTCTGTGACCCTAGTTTAGGTTCCCTTACTCTAGAATGTTCTGGGACTTGATCTAATGAGTACAACTGTCACTCACAAATAGGAATATCTAGAGGATTTCACCACCCATATGTAGGAAATTCCTCTTCCATTTGTACTCTGTAGTAGGCTCTCCCTTAAAGAGCATGCATGTCTCTCTTTTATGCCTAGCTTGGTAGAAATGAGCATCATCAAAAAGATATCATCTCTGTTGTTATATCTATCAGAATCTTGCAGGCTCTTTACATGGAAGACTCTCTTGAGGGAGGAAAGATTTTTTTTTAAGTTTTTGCAAGGCAATGGGGTTAAGTGACTTGCCCAAGATCACACAGCTAGGTAATTATTAAGTATCTGAGGCTGGATTTGAACTCAGGTCCTCCTGACTCCAAGGCCAGTGCTCTATCCACTGCTCCATCCAACTACCCCAGAAAGATTTTTTAATTTGTTTTTCTTTTTCACTTCAGTTGTGTCTGACTCTTTGTGACCCTATTTGGCTTTTTCTTGGAAAAGATATTGAAGTGGTTGTGCTATTTTCTTTTTCAGTTCATTTAATGGATGAGGAAATTGAGGCAAACAAGGTTAAGCAAATAAATGTACATTTTTATTTGTTATTCAGTCATTTTAGTTATGCCAAACTCTTTTTGATCCAATAGATCTCTGTCCATGGGGTTTTATGAGCAAAGATCCAGGATTGGTTTACCATTTTCTTCTTCAGTGGATCACCTTTTTTGACAAGGAAGTTATCCATAGGCAAATCAGGGACTTGCCCAAGGTCTTACAGTTAGGACATTTCTTTGAACTCGGTGTCTTCCAAACTCTAAGCACAGCACTCTATCCACTGTGCTACCTTTGTTACATATTTTTAAAATATAGAACTACGTTTTTGCTCTATCAGGGAAGCTTTCTGGGGAATGGAGTGGGGCAACTTAGACTTTAGAAGCCCTGGGGATGTGGCTACCTGGCTTAAAAAGGTATAGGATAAACAAAAATTAAGCAGATGGAGTGAAAGAGGGTGAGTATTAGAGTCCCGCAGAATGATAAGAAGAGCATTGGTAAGGGGAGAGGAATCAGAAGACCTAGCTTGGAGATCTGTTTCTACTATTTAAAATCTCTTAGTCTCAACTTTCTCAAAGTGATGTAATTTATGTTTCCTCATCTGTAAAATGAGGGGAAGGTGGTCTAAAAACCCATATTTAGAGCAAGAAGGGACCTCAGAAATCATCTAACTCAATCTTCTCATTTTTACATTTGAAGAAATTGAAGTCTATCAATGTTAAGACCAGAAATCCCACAGCTAATAAGTCTAGCCCCCTCTTTTTTTATATAGTTTTTGCAAAGCAATGGGATTAAGTGACTTGCCCAAGGTCACACAACTAGGTGTTTGAGGTCACATTTGAACTCAGGTCCTTCTGACTCCAGGGCCAGTGCTCTATCCACTGTACCACCTAGTTGCCCAAGTCTGAAAGGAAGGATTTGAATCAAGGTTCTCTGATTCTATATCCAATCATTTTTGATGATTTCTAAGGTCCCTTTAGAGCAAGTAGCAAGTCACTTCACCCTGTTTATCTCAGTTTCCTTATCTGTCAAATGAGCTAGAAAGGGAAATGGCAAACCACTTCAGTATCTTTGCTAAGAAAACCCCAAAAGGAATCATAAAGGGTTATACATGCTTGAAAAGATTGAGCAATAAAATTCCCTTTCAGTCCTCGGGGTAAAGGGTAAAAACATTTAAGTGCCTACTATGTGCTAGGTAGTGTGCTAAGCATTTTACAAATACATTTCATTTGCTAATCTTAGTTCTATCTTTAATTCCTAGAATTAGAGAATGTAAACATGTAGGTCCAGTTAAAAAAGTGACAAGTCTTTCCGGAGACCAGTGACCTGGGTGTCTGGTTTACTCCAGTTTGGATATGAATGTCCTGACATCTCTCCTGCTTCCTCCTCTGTCCTTGGTTGATCTTGGTTTTTTCAGCAAAGACACTGAATTGGTTTGCTATTTCCTTTTCTATCTTATTTTATTAATGAGGAAACTGAGACTAACAGGGTTAAAGTGACTTCTACAGGTAATTGGGAAAATGTCTTCATTTGGGTCACAAAATCATTGTTTGAGGAGGGATTCCAAACAAAGTCTTCTAGACTCTAAACACCATCTATCAAGGCCCTCTAACTTTAAAACCTTCCATAAATTCTACTAGAATTTTGAAGTCACCTGGCATGAGCAAGGAATGGTAGCCCCATTGTTATCCCTGGGATATGAGGGAGGTGAGGAAGAACTTCTAACATATTGGCTGCCCTGCCCCTCTCCTTGACAGACCTTCTAGATCTAGAATTGGAAAGGACTTCAGAAACCATTTAATCCAATTCCCTCATTCTTCTGATACCAGGCATAGGAAGATTAGCAGAATAGTCTTCACATAAACAGTAAGCATCAGAGGATGAACCAGACCTAAAGTGCTACCAGATGGATGAATGATCTTCAAGGATGAACTGCCATCTACATTGTTATGGAATCATGGATTTGTTTGCTTGTTCACATAATAAAACTAGGAGGGGAGGGGAAAGCAGATTAGTAGCAAGGGGGGAAGGGAGTGGCCAGAACAATTCAGAGGCAGTATTCCTAGTTCTCTCCACCTTACAACCTTTGGCCAGCCACAGCAAGCAAACATTCCACGTAAAAGAGATAGAAGGGGGTAAAAGAAAGGTCTTGGAATGTTTGCCTATGTTTGCTGAAGGAGATTGGACCTGACACCCAGTTAGTGCTAATTAGGGTTCATTACCAACACCTCCTCCATAAAGGCCTCCTCTGATGTATGAGCAGGGTGTGGCAGTGACCCTGGGTTCTCAGTACTAGTGGAGTTCAAGCTCTGGCAGGTCTTTCGAAGCAGGAAAGAATTTGCCAGGAACAGTTGGTTGTCTGAGGAACAACCCAGCTCACCACCAGGAAGATAGCTATCATGTGGTTCTTTAGTTATGAAGCTAAATACATTTTTAACTAAAATGGAGATGGGACACAATCATAAAGAAGGAGGAAAATTGTAAATCTTATGAATGTTGGACATGGAATTAAGATTTGAGTTCAAATCCTGCCTCAGACATTTATTGACATGTGATCCTGGGCTAGTCATTTTACTTCTCTTGGTCTCAATTTACTCTGTAAAAAAAGGACACTACCTCTTGATTAAAATCAAGAAACAGAATAAAGCATTTATTTTCTGGGCATGTGCAAATAGGGAATTTGCTTTTCTTTATGCATATTTGTTTCAAAGTTTTCTTTTTTGGATTTCTTTTTTTGCAGGGCAATGGGCTTAAGTGACTTGCCCAAGGTCACACAGCTAGCTAATTATTAAATGTCTGAGGTGAGATTTGAATTCAGGTCCTCCTGACTTCAGGACCAGTGCTCTACCCCCCCCATCCCCCCCTTTTTTTTAATGAAGGAAGGGAGCTAGGAGAGAAAAAAAATGGCCATTTAAAGTGGGGGGGGGGGAGAATAATTCCTGCCTCACAGGATTATGAGGGTGAAAGGAGACTATATATTTAAAGCATTTGGAAAAACTCTATAATACTTATAACATATAGCATGATAGCACCTCAAAAAAGTAGTTATTATCATTATTATTTTTAGAATACTGATTCATTGCAGATCAATAGAAGATGATAACCAAGAGAAGCAATCATAAAATCAATGAATAAATATTTATCAAACATCTATATGTTAGGGGCAGTATGGGTCAGTTGATTGAGAGCTGACCTTGGAGCTTGGAAGATATAGGTTGAAGGCTCTCACCTTTCACACATTCTGCCTATGTGACCCTGGGCAAGTCATTTAGACTCTTAGCATTCTAGGCAACTTTCTAAGTAAGAACTTAGAAAGAAACATCAGTGATGTTTCCGATCTGCATAGGTGGAGAAAATTTTCCCAAATGAGTTCCCAAAATCAATTATATCAGAAATCCAGTCACCCTCCTTGTTCCTATGTGCTGAAGATGCAAAGATAAATGACAAATAAGCAAAGAACCAAAACAAGCAATCTAATATGGGGATTAATTCTATGAAAAATTATAGTACAATTGCTCAATTCAAAATAGAACCATTATATATACAGTTTGCTTCCATTAGAATATTAGTTCCTAGGGACTGTCTTCTTGCTCCTCTTTGTGTTCCAGCACTTAACATCTATGCCTGATATCTTTTTGTTATTATCAAGTCATTTCCAACTCTTCCTGATCTCATTTGTGGATTTTTCTTGGCAAAGATACTAGAATAGTTTGTCATTTTCTTTTCTAGCTCATTTTTGTAGATGAGGAAACTGAGTCAAACAGATTAAGTAACTTGCCCAGGATCACACAGATAGTGTCTTAGCCTTTCTTCCTGTTAGATAGAAGGTGAAATAGCTCATACATGAACTCTGGATTATTAGATTTTTTTTTCTATTCTGTTAAAGACATTTCCTTTTTAATAAGATAGCCAGGAAAAAAAAAAAGATGTATTTTGGCTTCATTTATCTGCAGGCTGTACTCTTGACTCTCCTGGATTTTCTCTACAATTTCCCATAAATCTCTTCACCCTAGAAACTCACTCAACCCTTGGACTTGACACATTGGAAGGACCTTTGACTCTGTAGCCTCTCCCTCTGATTGAAGGTTCCTTCTAGATCCTCCATTTTAAGAAGAAGTCTCAAGCCAGTCATCTTGTCATTCATTTCTTCACAATGCTCTCCTTTATTGATATGTTATCTCTCCTATCACTCCTTTCCAGTTCTCTTCTATATGTTATATAGAATGTAAACTACTAATTGAGCTAAGCTTTTCTCCTTTTAACCCTTTTTCTTTTAACTTGACTGGTCCTCTATGCCCCCAGTTCCATATGGCTGGATCTATGTTGATCCAAGCTTCTTTTCTTTTTCCTTTTATGTTTTAATTTGACTACTCACCTCTTTTCCCAGCTTGTAACTATCCCCTTTGCTATTCACTCTCTACTGTCTCTTTTTGCTTAACTATTATTTTCTTTTTTTTTTTATTTTTGCAAGGCAAATGGGGTTAAGTGGCTTGCCCAAGGCCACACAGCTAGGTAATTATTAAGTGTCTGAGGCTGGATTTGAACTTAAGTACTCCTGACTCCAGGACCAATGCTCTATCCACTGCGCCACCTAGCGGCCCAAACGATTATTTTCTTAAGAAAATACTATCTCCTTTTAGAAACTCATTATCTAGCTGCTTCTCCACAGGACCTAACTTGTGAGTTTATATAGTAGTAGGACTTTGGAAGGAATCTGTGAACTTTGCAGTAACTTGTAAATTTTTTGTAGTACTTGTGAATTAAAATCTAAGCCTTGCTTACCTCCCTGAGTCTGAGAGATGGTGATTTTGTCACCCCTAAAATGAACCACAGCTATATTTCCTCATCCCAATTTTCATCCTCCCAGTTTTCTCTGGGAACAATTTGGATATTCAAAGAAAGAAATTAAAACATGTGTTAAAAGGTGGGGGGGGAAGGAGAAGAAGAAGAAAAAGAAGAAGAAGAAGAAGAGGAAGAAGAAGAAAAAGAAGAAGAAAGTAATCTAGAGAAAAAGACTAATATTGGATTTTCTACTAGCTTGTTGTTTGTCCTTGCCCAAGCTCACTCACCTTTTTAGCCTCCATTTTTGGATCTATTAAATGAGAAAGTAGTGATGTATCTATCTACTCTTGCTAATCATTTAAGATTCTGTTTTCTTGAACTATGCTATGCACACAACTAAGATGTGATTGAGAAACAGAGATAACTCAGAAGAAATAAGAAAATCAAGTTCTTTGATGAATCATGAGAGTAAATGATATGAGGGAAAAGGATGAGGAAGAGGGAGGAGAGGGAGGAGGAGACCCTGTGTTGTTAAAGAGCTAGTTTTAGAGCCAAGAAGACCTTCAATCAAGATTCCAGTCCCTGACTGGAATCTGACACTTAGAAATATGACACTGGACAAATCGCTTAAACTCTTAATGTTCTAGGCCAATGAAATGGTGCCACATATTGACTTAGAAAACCACAAATGTCAGGGCATCTAGGTGGCATAGTGGATAGAGCACTGGCCCTGGAGTCAGGAGGACTTGAATTCAAATCTAGCCTCAGACTTAATAATTACCTAGCTGTGTGACCTATAAATAAATAAATAAATAAAAGAAAAAGAAAAACATAAATTAAAATTATCTATGTTTTATTGTAGTTTTCTTTATTTGATTAACTACTTTTAAATCTACTTTAGGCTGAATTTAGGAATGCCATAGGCCACATTCAGCCTCTCTTCTCTAATCAACCTCTAACAAATGAAGAAGTTTCTGACCTGTTCTAATAAAAAACCAGATTCTCTTCAGTGAGTTGTCTGTACTGATGAAATGACAGATCCAGTTCATTGCTTAAATAATAATAATTTATTTATATAACACCTCAAAGTTTTATAAAGGACTTTCCTTATATTAACCTTCATAGTAGGCAGTGTAGGAATTATCATTCCCTTATACAGTTGGGAAACTAGTCTTGAAGAGGTTATAGAACTTGCCCATGACCATTGACATTCAACCCAGGTTTCCTATGTTCAAATTCAACTTCTTAGGGAAGAAATGAAAAAAATTTGGAAGTACTGAAATAGAGGAATGGTAAGAAAAATTATTTCTATGCCCAAAGGGCAACAAAAATGAGCATACCCTTTGATCCAGCAATACCATGACTGGGTATATACCCTGAAGAGATGATGAAAAAGGGTAAAAACATCACTTGTACAACAGTATTCATAGCAGTCCTGTTTGTGGTGGCAAAGAATTGGAAATCAAGTAAATGTCCTTCAATTGGGGAATGGCTTAGCAAACTGTGGTATGTGTATGTCATGGAACACTATTGTTCTATTAGAAACCAGGAAGGATGGGATTTCAGGGAAGCCTGGAGGGATTTGTATGAACTGATGCTGAGTGAGATGAGCAGAACCAGAAAAACACTGTACACCCTAACAACAACATGGGGGTGATGTTCAACCTTGATGGACTCGCTTGTTCCATCAGTGCAACAACCAGGGACAATTTTGGGCTGTCTGCAATGGAGAATACCATCTGTATCCAGATAAAGAGCCATGGAGTTTGAACAAATTTCAAGGACTATTCCCTTTAATTTGGAAAAAAAAAACCCAGATATTTTATTGTCTGATCTTGTTATTTCTTATACTTTTTGTTTCTTTCTTAAGGATGTGATTTCTCTCTCATCACACTCAATTTGGATCAATGTACAACATGGAAACAAAAGAAAGACTGACAGATTGCTTTCCATGAGGGTGGGGGTGGGGGAGGGAAGTAAGATTGGGAATAAAATTATAAAACTCAAAACTCAAATAAAATCTTTAAAAATAATAAAAAAAATTTGTTTCCTCTGAACTCACTGTATACCTTACCTTAACACTGACATCCCTCTTCTCCATCCTAAATCCAAACTATCGGACTTCCAGCAAGGACTCCCAGTAAATCCCTGCCCCAAGCAGACAATCCCCTATCAGCAAAACAAAGAATCCTTGCCCTAGCCTGAAAGGATTAATTAAGTGTTTTAACTACCACCCTCCACTACATGTCCCTAATTACCTCCTCATCCTGCCCCTTTAAAATTCTACTCACTTCAGTTGAGTTTGTTGTCTTCCTTTGGAAAGTTAGCCTACTCTAGAGGAGTGTGATTCCCCGAAATAAATTCTCATGCTCCTATACTTTACTAGCTTGTCCTCTCATGGTTGTGGTTGTTGCTGTTAATCTTTCTTTCCTTTATTGCTAACCACAGTAATTCTTCAATAAATTTTTTTGTCAAATTCTTCTAGGTCAGAGTCTATCTTTAAGTCTATTCTTTTCACATTTGCTTGAATCCTGCAACCTTTAGCCAGACACATTTTCCTGCACCAGTACAAATAAGGTTGTGGCTTTGGAAGAGAAAAGAGCATATGGGAAATGACTAGCCTGCTAGATAGCTAGTATTAAAGAATACTTCTTTGTTTCTGGTTCATTGCTTTTGTTAGCTACAATGAGCTTCCAGACCAGGGTTGAATGCCTCTTAGGAAGACCTGCAAGAGTATATTTGAAAAGAGATTAATCGCTTTTCCAAGAGATTAGTATTAATAAGGGGGATATTGATGGCAGTGATGCTAAGGGATCAGAACAAGAGAGGAGATGTAGAAGTAGTCATTTGTAGTCAGAGAACATGGTTTTAGGCCTTAGCCTACTATTTACTATTTGTTTAATCTTTGAAAAGTCACTTAACTTGCCTGAGCTTTGATTTTTTTTTGTTCCCACCCCAAGGACATTGAAATATGTTGTTCTTCTGTCACTTTTCAGTTATGTTTTACTCTTTGTGACCTCATTAGGGGTGTTCTGGGCAAACATACTGGAGTGGTTTGCCATTTCCTTTTCTAGCTCATTTGACAGATGAAGAAACTGAGGTAAACAGGGTTAAGTGACTTTCCTAGGGTCACACAGCTAGTAAGTATCCAAGGCTAAATTTGAACTCATGAGGATGATCCAAGTGCTCTAGCCTCTGCCTTACATCACTGCCTTATACTGTTATTACTAGAACAATCAATAGGGCCTTCCTTGCACATAGTAGATGCTCTATAAATGCTTTTTTCTTATATTGAATCCTTTTGGGAAGTCAAGTCAACAGGTATTTGTTGGGAGCCAGGGTCTCTAAGCTGCTGGACCCCTGCAGGTATTTATTTTAAGAGCTAATTAAGTATCAGTCAATTTGTTAGGTGTTGGGAATAAGACAGTCCTTTACTTTAAGGAACTTTCATTCTAAGGGGGAGGGGGTAGATAACTTATACAATGACTAGAAAAAGAGATAAAGATGCTTATTGAAGATGGAATTGAAGACAATGACTTATCTGAAGAGTTCATCTTGGAGAGGAGTAAAGAAAGAGTTGACCTGGGTTCATGGGTGAGGAGGATCAAATCAAGAAGAAGAGGTTGCAGGTGTAATTCCATCACTTAAAGTCCAAGCTTCCAGGGTAGAAGATTTGTAATTGTCTTGTATCCTTGTCTTTCTTATTGGTATAAATAATGAAATGTCAAGGGAAGAGATCAATATGAATTATAAGAGAAGGAAAAGCTTCATGGAAATATTGGGGCTTTAAAGGAGGGAGGCAATGGAATACAATGGAAAAAGCATTGATGCTGAGAGGAGAGGACCTGAGTTAAAATCTTCCTTGCTACCTATATAACCTTGGTCATATTACCTACTCCTTTGGTTTCCTCAACCTTAAAATGAGTCAGATTAGATAGTTTTTGAGGTCTCTTTGAATGCCAGATGACTTGGACAGATGACAGCAAGCTGGTGGTGAGCCTATGACATACTCAAACAATGCTACTTAACTATCTTCTGAACTTTTAGGTTAGGTATTAAAATAGAATATCCTTTTCAGGGTTAACTTTTTTTGGTCTATAACTCATTTATCAACTTAGTGAGGCTCATAGACCCTTTTCCAGATTGAAGTTTTTATTCAGGCAACTGGGTAACATGATAAATACATAAGGAACTAAATCTTCCTTCCTCATTAAACCAGAACCAGTAGTTTGTGTTGCTGTAATGGAATCAGGGAAGAGATTGTGAAAGTTGGAAGAGGTCATATACAGCTGTAATCATTTTACTGGCTAGCTAAGCATGGAATCAGAAAGTCTGAATTCACATCTTATTATTCACATCAGACTTGGACAAATCATTTAACCTTTCTCTGCCTCAGGTTCCTCATCTGCAAGATAAGGATAATAATAACACTCAAAGGATGTTTGTGAAGTCTAAATGAGATAATGTATAAAATATTTCATAAATTTTAAATATAGCTATTATTTAAATAGTTATTTAAATACAACTATTATTATTTTCAATAATTGAAGGAAATACTAAATTTCAGTTAGAGCATAGTTAAAATAAAGACTTTTTTTTCCTATCCAAATTCACATATAACCTGATGTCTATCTATGGAACCCTTGGGGATTATGGACATTAGATTAAGAACTCCTGATCTTGAAGTAAGCTAAGGAATGATAGCTATTTCTAAAGTCCAGGGTTTTGGAGGCCTAGCTTTAGGAAACCACTTTTAAACATTAGAAGTTTTCTTAATGGACTTTCCCCCTTTGGCTAATTGTTCAGGGTGGGAGTTGAGTGGTCCCACAGTTCCCTGAGGCATGAACCCACCACACCTTAGTCTATTGTCATATTTCTTCTATACAGAGAATTCCTTATTAGAAACTCTAATGGCTTAAGAGTTATTCTATTAGCAAAATCTTTTTGGTGAATTAGACCCTAAATTCACCACTCAGAACTAGCCCTTTGACATTTTAGATAGTCCTTGAGAAACTGTTAGAAGTTTCTGGAGTACCTAGAACTTCCCAGGGGAATGATAATGATAATAATAATAATAATAATAATAATAACAACAATAACAATAACAACAATAATAAACATTATGACCTCAGACACTTACTAAGCTATGTGACCCTGGACAAGTAACTTAACTGCCCCATTTTCCTCACTTGTAAAATGAGCTAGCAAAGGAAAAGGCAAACCAGCCCACTATCTTTGCCAAGAAAATCCTAGATGAGATCAACAAAAGTTGGAAATGACTTGTCAACAATAAAAACATTTACAACATGCTAAATTTTGGAAAATACTTTTTAGAACATGATATCCCTTGAGTGTCACAGCCCTTTTGTGTTAGATACAATTATCCTTATTTTAAAGAGAGAAAACTGAAGCATAGATTTGTTAAGAGACTTCTCCATGACCAAAGAATTAGTATATTAGGTCCTAAATCATGTTAAGTCTATTGACTTCAAGTCCTGTAGGCTTTCCAATACATCATGTGGTCTTTTTCTAGTGACCTTCAAAGCTTTCACCCACACCCTTATTCAATCAACCAAAGGCATTTATGT